>NC_133329.1:328764940-329064940 GCF_042186555.1 Aquarana catesbeiana | reverse complement strand
AACTGCTCCAGTTTTGATAACTTCCCCTACAAGATATGTACTGTGGTTCCTATCATTAAGATCCCAATACCTCCTGCTTTGTCCTCCTTGATTTCTGGAGGAATTGATAACATGCTTTGACTTGGATCTTTAACTATAGTATATGCACAAAATCAACTTTGTGCACTGGTCCAAATCATTTGGTGGAGGGGGATTATGGTGTGGGGTTGTTTTTTCAGGGGTTGGGCTTGGCCCCTTAGTTCCAGTGAAGGGAACTTTTTAGGTGTGAGCATACCAAGACATTTTGGACAATTTAACGCTCCCAACTTTGTGGGAACAGTTTGGGGGTGGCCCTTCCTGTTCCAACATGACTGCGCACCAGTGCACAAAGCAAGGTAAAGACATGGATGAGCGAGTTTTGGGTGGAGGAACTTGAATGGCCCTGCACAGAGTCCTGACCTCAACAGGATTGGGATGAATTTGAGTGGAGACTGCGAGCCAGGCCTTCTCGTTCAACATTCGTGCCTGATGTCACAAATGCACTTCTGGAAGAATGGTCAAATATTCCCATAGACCCGCTCCTAAATCTTGTGGACAGCCTTCCCAGAAGAGTTGAAGCTGTTATAGCTACAAAGGGTGTGCCAACTCAAGATTGAATCCTACAGACGTCATTAAAGTTCATGTAGTTGTAAAGGCGGGTGTCCCAATACTTTTGACAATATAGTGTGCATATAGTGAGTATATATGCATATATGTGTGTGTGTATGTATGTATGTATGTGTGTGTGTGTGTGTGTGTGTATATATGTGTATATATATATATATATATATATATATATATATATATATATATAGTGCCTCCTAATAATAGGGTTTCCAATCAACTTTATGACATTGAACCTAAGACTTTGCAGTAGGGCAAGAGTGCTACTTAGTTGACAACTAGAAAGTTGATTGATCCTGGTAAGCAAATTTAGGTTTGTGCACCAGTAACCCAAAGGAGGTTGATGTAGGTATTATGTTTATAATTAAAAGAGAAGTATGGCTTTCTGAAAAAAACAAAAATGTATACACACACTCACCTAGGTGAATGCAGCATCAATCCAATGCTGCATCTATCCCTTGCTGACTCTGCAGTGAGAAGTGAGCGATCCAACACCGCTGATCGCTAAGTTCTCCCCCTCCGCTCTGAACAGAGAGCTGGTAAGCTGTGAAGGGGGCTGGAGGGGGTGACTCAGGCTCTCAGTAGATCGCTGAGAGGCTAAGCCAGGTGCTGATCCAGGCTTCTGGGTGTATCCAGTCATGTGGTCAGGATCTGTCCAGAGCTTGGACCAGCTCTGTGACATTGGCTGAAAACGGGTCACAGGTGTGTAGAATGAGCTGCACTCTTGTGATCCATAGGAGAAGTATAGCCAACAAATCTTTGGCTATACTTCTTTAAGCCATTAATTGTGTACAGTGAATTGCTATGGACTTTGCAACCAGTCATCATAAAGAAGGTGAAAAGGATCCATGCACGGTTCCTCAGTGTCCTGTACCTGAGAAGAAACCAGAATCCCTGTTATATTATGTGTGGAAGCCAACACTCCTGGTATATGTGACCTGCAAATGGAGGGGTGAGTTAGATCGAGAAATAAACCCAATAAATAAATGGTCGGCTATTTTGGGGGAAAGATTCCCCCCCTGAGTGAAATCTGCTTTACTTTTTTTTTTTTTTGTTTTTCCCATCTCAGTTTTTGTGAATTAAACTCTTCTGGGCATATTTATAAAACCGTGAATATGATGATTACCAAACATTCACTGCAGGTGAATTAATCTCTATAATTTAAAAACCCATGTGCCAGGAAGATTCATCTGCACTATGTTGAATGTCACATTTAGTGCTTTATAAACATGTTCCTTAGTCATGTTTTAATGTGGTAATCTTGTAGGCATGCAAATATTACCTAGGCAGTTTGTGTAAAGGAGCCCAGATCTTACAATTGGACTTCTGCTACAGCAACACAGATAGGTACCATCTAAACTGGGAATACCTATTTGAAAATGTTGGCTTTGTTTTCATCCTCGTGTGTTTGGGTTATGCATCCACATTGCTTACATGTTACATATTAGATCTTTATTGACAGCTGTCTTTTTATTTGAGGAGTTTTGATCATAATGTTTCACTTCATAATTCTAGTACCATTGAAATTTTGTAATCTCTCAAAGTCTAAAAAATCGTGGAATGTTCAAATGCATCCTTGTTAAATTTCAGTTAGAGGTGGATAACTTCTGACCTCACACTATATAACTATCACAGCAAGTTTATAACTGCTATTTTTATTTATTGCCAAGCTTAAGCCACACAGTCAGCACAGACCTTTGTGTACATGCATGTCAAGTTTAAAGTATGACTTATCCTAAGGAGAAGTGTGGGAAACCAAGAAAAAACACATACATTCTCACCTACTGTATATGGCAGCAGCACCAGTCCGATGCTGCAGCTATCCTGCGACGGCTGTAATAACAAGAACTGTGCAATCACATGTCTGCGGTTGTCGGTCTTCACTGAGCAGAGAGTGGTGATTGTCAGTCGCTGCTCTCTGCTCTGCCCCTTCAGTGCTCACTGGAGCAAAGGACTAAGGAGGGGGCAGGAAGGGCTGGCTTAGGCTCTCAGCTGTGCACTGAGAGGCTGGGCCAACTGCCGATCAGGCATCTGAGTAGATCATGACCTTAAAGTCAGGATCCTTTCAGAGACTCTGTGATGTCAGCCGACAGTGGGTTTTAATATGTGCACTTAATGGGTGCACTCCTGTGACCCACATGAGAAGTTTGGCCCAGAATTACTTTAGTCATATTTCTCTTTTAAATGAATTCACGTGAATCCTGACGTTTTTTATTACATGCAATCTTTCCCCCGAGAAAGAGTGCTTGGGCTTTCAGCAGTTAAAAGATTAGATAATGTAACATGTTTCCAATGAACCAGCAAGTAACCAGATTAGCAGTACAGTACACTAAAGAGGCTGCCATTTTGATATCTGTGGTGTCTAGGCACAGAGTGATGTTGAGCGCTACTACTTCTGAATCTGAGATCTAAGTAGGCTGTTCATTTTCCACTGCTGGTTAATTGGCAGTGGCAGCATTATTTTTTTTTAAACTAGTAAATTGTATTTTTTTTTATTGTTTCATCCTGCTGGGGGTCATTATTGACTCATTCACTTTAAGAACAAACAAAAAAAATTCCCAGCACACTTACCAGCTATCCTGCAAAAAAGACTAAATTGACCCTAACAATTCATGTTAAAGACAGAGGGTTACTTGCACACATTTGCAAATATATGTGTAAGCCACAGTGCCCATATCAAGGCTCCCCTGATTACTGTGGTCCTAACAGTAAAGTTTGAGGTTGGGTTCAAACTTATGCGAATTGGATGCTGGTTTCCCCGCATCCAATTTGCATGTCAGGAGATTGTGATCGGCTCTCAATGGAGTCGGCTCACACATCTGCGGTGCGGCTGTGGAGCGAATTGCACAGAGGTCCTGTGCTTCTTTGGCTCATTTTCAGGTCCGAATTCAGGCAAAAATTTGGGCCTGATTCATCCCTGAAACAGAGAATAGAGATGCACCGAACCCCTGCTGTCAGCTGCGTCCATTGAACCCAGCCTCAGAGTCTACAAATTGGAGCATATATAGCAATGGATAGATAAAGGGCAGGTTTTCCTGGAGGGAGCCCACTTTTCCTTACATGTACAAGGGCACGCTGGACGCCCAGCAGGAAGACAATGGCAGCTGAAAGCATCCAGCGTGATCCCACGCCAAGTTCAGCCAGCATGCTGTGAAGACAAGTGGCAACTGCATCAATCCATAACTAGCTTTTGCAATACAGTGCACATGGACGGGCAACAGGTCACAAATAAACAAAAATTTCCCAGCACTCTTAACAGCAAGCGTGCGAAAAGACCAAATTGAGCCTGTCTAACATTTCACGTTAAAGACAGAGGGTTAGTTGCACACATTTGCAAATATATGTGTAAGCAGTGCCCACATCAAGGCTCCTCTGTATACTATGGTCCCTATGTCCAGCGTGTCCTTGGGCCTTTGCGGAGTGGGCTTCCTTCAGGCAAACTTCCCCTAATCTAGCCATTGCTATTTGTTCTCCAATTTGGACCGCAGTTTACAGAGGAGTCTTGATGTGGGCACTGTGGCTTATTCATATATCTGCAAATGTGTGCAACTAAACCTCTTTCCTCTGAATTATTAGACCGGGTCAATTTGGTCTGTTTGCAGGCTAGCTGGTAAGTGTGCTGGGAAATTTATATTTGTTTGTGATGTGATTCACTTTAAGGCAGAAATTTGACCAAATGCCCTATCCCCACCTGTAGAGACTTTGGCAATCACATTCAGGTAGACATGACCAGCAGCATTTGGTCTTGTGTCCAGCACCAGCTAGAAAGGATTGAGGTGGGGGGATGTTCTAAGGGGTAAGTTGCTGTAAGTTCAAATTCATTTTAGAAAGTAGGTTTGAGTTGGAACCTCTGTCAGGTTTTTCTCCTCCTTGGGGAGGACTTCCCTCATTTCCTGTATCGGTGGTTACTTGGATTGGAAATTAACAGAGATGGCTACAGCAGGGACACTTTTTTAAGTAGATTGGATATGGGTTACATTTTATAGTTGTCTGCAATGCTAACTGCACCTTACCATTCGCTGTATCTTTAAGCTGTATACATGTTAAAAGTAATTATTTTTATCGATTTCTTTTAGAGTCACACAAACATATGATGCCGGTGCCTGTGTATACTTCTACTTTGCCTTTAATTACCGGGGCATAAGTGACCCAGTGCATGTCTACGAAGAAATTGAGGTAATGTATAAGTAAACTATTGATCCAGAATTCTGAGCAGATATTAAATTAAGAAAATGATCTGACAGAATAATAATGAAGCATGACATTCATGCTGTGACTTATCCTTTTATTTTCAGTTTTTCTAAAAAAAAATCTTTAAAGCTTGTTTGTTATTTGGAGTCTAGCAAGTACAGTGAGGGGAAAAAAGTATTTGATCTCCTGCTGATTTTGTACGTTTTGCCGACTGACAAAGAAATTATCAGTCTATAACTTTAATGGTAGGTTTATTTTAACAGTGAGAGACAGAATAACAACAAAAATATCCAGAAAAATTCATTTAAAAAAAGTTATGAATTGATTTTCATTTTAATCAGCAAGATTTCTGGCTCCCAGGTGTCTTCTATACAGGTAATGAGAAGAGATTGGGAGCAGTCTCTTAAAGGGCCAAGACCAAAGAGCTGTCCATGGATGTCAGGGACAAGATTTTAGACCTACACAAGGCTGGAATGGGCTACAAGACCATTGCCAAGCAGCTTGGTGAGAGGGTGATAACAGTTTGTGCGATTATTCGCAAATGGAAAGAAACACAAAATAACTGTCAATCTCTCTGTCTGGGTCTCCATGCAAGATCTCACCTCGTGGAGTTTCAATGACCAGGAGAACGGTGAGGAATCAGCCCAGAACTACACGAGAGAATCTTGTTAATAATCTCAAAGCAGCTCGGACCATAGTCGCCAAGAAAACAATTGGTAACACACTGCGCCGTGAAGGACTGAAATCCTGCAGCACCCACAAGGTCCCCCTGCTCAAGAAAGCACATGTACAGGCCCGTCTGAAGTTTGCTAATGAACATCTGAATGATTCAGAGGAGAACTGGATGAAAGTGTTGTGGTCAGATGAGACCAAAATTAAGCTCTTTGGCATCAACTGAACTCGCTGTGTTTGGAGGAGGAGTAGGAATGCTGCCTATGACCCCAAGAACACCATCCCTACCATCAAACCTGGAGGTGGAAACATTATGCTTTGGGGGTTTTTTTCTGCTAAGGGGACAGGACAACTTCACTGCATCAAAGGGACAATGGACAGGGCCATGTACCGTCAAATTTTGGGTGAGAACCTCCTTCCCTCAGCCAGGGCTTTGAAAATGGGTTGTGGATGGGTATTCCAGCATGACAATGACCCAAAACACACGGCCAAGGCAACAAAGGAGTGGCTCAAGAAGAAGCAAATTAAGGTCCCGGAGTGGCCTAGCCAGTCTCCAGACTTTAATCCCATAGAAAATATGTGCAGGGACCTGAAGGTTCGAGTTGCCAAACGTCAGCCTCAAAACCTTAATGACTTGGAGAGGATCTGCAAAGAGGAGAGGGACAAAATTCCTCCTGAGATGTGTACAAACCTGGTAGCCAACTACAAGAAACATCTGACCTCTGTGATTGCCAACAAGGGTTTTGCCACCAAGTACTAAGCCATGTTTTGCTAAGGGGTCAAATACTTATTTCACTCATTAAAATGCAAATCAATTAATAACTTTATTGAAATGCGTTTTTCTGGATTTGTTTGTAGTTATTCTGTCTCTCACTGTTAAAATAAACCTGCCATTAAAATGATAGACTGATCATTTCTCTGTCAGTGGGTAAACGTACAAAATCAGCAGAGGATCAAATACCCTTTTTCTCCTCGCTGTAGTCAAACTAGGACTGTGATTGTACACTTTTCTGCTCTCCTACTGATATGTCTGCACATCTTGTAATAGTGTGCCTTAAAAGACACTATACCCAGAATGGTTATAGCGAGGTGGGCTAAAAGGAACCAAATGCCCCCCCAACACACACATGCACGCACTTAACCAGTATGAAGCATAATAGAGCCGTCTTAAAATAGAAGTTATTTGCATGTCTCAATACCATCAGAAATTCCCCCCCCCAAAAAAGTGTTCCATATTCTAGGACAGTGGGTGGAGCCATGCAGATTATTTATTTGTATCTATACTATAAATCAACATTTCTGGATGTAAAATTGACCCCAGAGGCATAACTTTTTTTTTTTCCCCCAGAAAGTATGGTGGTCATCGAATAATATAATTCTGCAACAAAATAATGGGTGTCCACATGGGTGTATGTGAGCAGAGACCAGCTAAAATGCCATGCTGGCCAAGCATGTGCTGGTGAACTGGCACTAGGGGTGATGGGACATGTAGCCCAGATGCAGGCAGTCATGCGACCGTTTGATGTTTACAGTGCGCGTCCTCTTGACCAGAAGTTTGGGAAACGGATGCGGGTATAAAAAGGGGTTGTGGCCTGAATCTAAAAATGGGGAGGGGGGGGGGGCAATTTTAAAAAGAAAACATACTAGAAAATGTTTGCAGGATGCTTTCCTTGGCATCCTTGTATTAAAAAATAGGAGGCTTTATTGCTACTTTAAAATCCCCCCTCCAAAATGGGACAGAAAAAAAGGACACGTTTAAACTCTGCTTTAATCTAGTCAAACCAGTAGGCAGGACTGCATCCTCTTATGACTTTACTCTGTACTATACATCTACCCCACTTGTCCCCACTACATGTATTTAAGGACAATTCAAAAAATAAAGGTACTAATAGCTGTTGGTGGAGGGGGAAGGGTAGTTAAATGCAGCAACCTTCAGAAAATAATTGCTTAGGGGCAAAAAATAGAGATGTTCTATTGTATTTGGGTTAGGATTGCACTGATATCTGCATCAATGTCGATACCAAATATTTTTTACGAGTACTCATGAAAATGACCCAATACCCTAAACCAGTACATTTGCGGTGTGATTTGAGCCCATGCAAAATGAATAGGCTCAAATCGTACTGCAAAGAATCGCATGTGATGTGAAAAAGAATGCTGTGCGATTCCTGTCTGAATCGCATGTGGTTTACCACACCGCTTCTGTGTGAACTCAGACTTGTCATAGTGATTTCAGCCTGGGTTCACACAGGAGCGTTGCGGGAAACTGTATGCGATTCGAAAAGCAATCGCACCGCATTCCTGTTCAAATCACAAATGCGATTCTTTGCAGGGTGATTTGAGCCCATACATTTTGTATGGGCTCAAATCACACCGCAAAGGTATCGGTACTGGTTATTGGCGAGTACTTGATCGAAAGTATCGGTACTCGCCGGTAAAAAAAACAAAATCAGTGCAACACTAATTCAGGTTACACATTTTGTTCATTGATTTGTCCCAGCTTGGTTTAGCGTTGCATAACATTCATATTTATTCATTTAAAATGTGTTACATTTTGTGAGTTACTTAGCACCTCCCTGTTGTGATCCATATTGCAGTAATAAAGCACTTTTTTCCTGTATCTGTTTTAATGCAGTTTGCTGCTAGAGAGGAAATACTTGCCAATGGTGGAAGCCTTTCTCATCACCATGGAGGTAGGACATTCACTTGGTCTGGATGTGGTTCCTGGGGACTGGGCTTGAATTGGGTCTCTGTTGTTTCAGACTGTATGTTTTGATAATATTACTATACAGAGAACATGTTCAAGAAGCAGATGCAGAAGCAGTAACGGTCTTTGGACACCTTTTCCTTGATTATTTTAGTTCTTTGTGTCCTTTCAAGTGCATTAACGTTTTTATAAACTGTAAGTGACACACAAATGTCATGTTGAAGAGCGATGACATTACCATAATATTGTCTCCTTGTAACAGCATCCTCTGTCAGAGGTTTGCAGATTACCCTTACCAAAGTATTTGAATGAGTTAACTGAGGGATTACACAAAGAACATTAATTATCATGCATATTAATTATCATGCATTTTTAACATGTTAGCAGTGTGCTATGGTTTATTCCTGAAATGTTCAGTCTTCCAGATGTTCTGCTAAGTTCTGGGTACATTTGTTGCTAAATGAGTGTTGTCCCTTGTCTGTAGTGGTCTGGGCAGTTTTTACCAAAATAGAATATTCATTTAAAACATCAATTGGAGCAGAAGTGGTTTTATTAAGTTGACTAAAGATCTTAGGCTTTCCTTTTTGTATCCTCACCTCCAAAGCCAACTTCTGAATATAACCAAAAAGATAACATGTTGCCTAAAGAAATCTCTCTTCCTCTGTGTTCCCTGCTTGTCACCTGTTAAGAATCCTGACAAATGCACCATGTGCTCCATCGGATCATCAGGTTCTAAAGGGACAGCGCCTTCATTGAGTCTTTGATTTCTATAATGCTAAAAGCTAGGAAGTCTACTTCATGCAAGGTCTGTCATCAGACATAGAAGGAATACTTCAGTTGGTGTGAGTCTTGGGGCTTCCACCCCAGGAGTTTTTCTGTGGAACGAATCTTGTCCTTCCTGAAGCTGTGTTTGGACCAGCATTTAGCTCTACGCACTATCAAGGGTCAGTGTTCTGCCTTTTCTATTCTGTTTCATAGGCTTGTGGGTCTCTCACTCGTTTTGATTTAGGACCTTTGTAGACAGGGACTGCCATATAGCTTACCCTGTTTGTTTCCATTGTGACTCCGTGAGATTTGAATCTGCTTCTCTCGGTGCTCTGGAACCCACCGATTGAACCCATTAGGGACATGACTCTCTCCTCTCACCCATAAAGGTGGCTTTCCTTTTAGCCATCACTTCTGTGGAGGGAGTGTTTCTGAACTGGTGGCCTTATCCTCTGAGGAACTCTTTCTGGATTTGGGACAAGGTGGTATTAAGGTCCAGGACTTCCCTTTCTTCCTTGCCTAAGGCAGTTCCTGTCTTTCACCTCACTTTGGACAATGTTTAGGCTCTGTCCAGGCCCAGTTCACCAAAAGGAAATTTCCCTTCATTTTCTGTATGTGTTTTCGTCATGAAAGCCTCTCGGCAACAAATTCTTTCAAGAAAGCTGATTCCCCTTTTGTCATCCTAGATAGGCCCTGTAAGGGTACTTTTCTTGTAATCCTTTAAGGGATGCAAGTCTCACTTCTGTGTTTTATGGTCATTCACCGTTCTTTTTTTACTACAATTGTGAGGCGTACTGGTAGTAGGAGGGGTTATCCTAGACTGGCCTACAGGTTTTGTGTTTGGCAGTGACCAATCTTCCAGTAGACTGTAGTTTAACTTCCTGTTTCCCTCAATGGACTCCAATAAAAGGATTATAAAGTGACTACAAAAATCCTATTATTAACAAAAAGTAAAATGGTTTTAAAACAATTCGGCTTATTCAAGTCTGCCCTCTTATCGGCTCAGAACACCCTGCTGCCCCTTTAATAGAGCACCTGCACTGTGCCTACATTAGAGATGGCGGAAGGAAGTCACTGCTGGCAGAGGAAGCAGGGTGAGCTGAGCTGAATGACCGCATGACTATAGGCAAATAGATTGATAGGCTTAGACTTTTATTTATTTATTTTGTTCTCTCTACGCTTCTTTAACTCTTCCATGTCGTTATTTTTATTTCACTATGGTCATTCTAGAACTTTTGCGTTCTTTGAAGACTATATATATTAAAGACATACTGTATAATCATTTTCTCGAGTGTCCCTGTAAAAATAAAATAAAAGATTTTAACTTACAGGGGAAAAAATAGCATGGTGCAAAAAGGATGCAGTTCCTACTCTGAATTTTCCCTGTTCTTTAGGACTTGATGTCACCAGTAAATTAGCAAACTGGTGAGCACTGGTTGCCTTCACAGACTGTCTACTTTCTCTGCAGGCTGCTGACAGCTTGTATAACAGTTTATGGTTCTTTTTTTTTTTCACGGGTATGCACTGTATTACTCAAAATCTTTGTTCCTGGCTTGCTTGGACAGTCTTGTTGATCCTTGTGACTCGCAGCTTGTTTTACATACTGAAGGTAATGGAAATTTGTTTTAACGTTTAGTGTATGAGCTTACTGCTCAGATTTACTGTTTAATTTACCTTTATTTACTGACCTTCAGGACGTGACCTGACATTCATAGACACGCTTTGGAGTTTCAGCAAAGAAAAGGGGGACAAATATTGATGCCATTTCACTTGTACTGTTGGTCCTGTAATTGTGATAAATAACAGTTGCTTTCACTATCTAAAAACAGACAGGCTGGTTTGTCTGTCTACAATCATGCTGTGATAAATGGAGCTATTTTAACTCTGGTTTTGTGTATTAAAGAAAACAGATGTAGTCTAAGACTTGAGGCTATGAGGAAGTATAAACGCTGTTTAACTCAACTTCCCAATGCTTGTTATGGTAAATGAGGAGCTGGCCACATTTCTCTCTGTAATCTGACTTTTTTTCAATACTGCATCTTGCAGCATGGAAAAAAAAAAAAACTTTGAATATCTGTACTTTTATAAAACATTAACTATTTTGAAATATACAGGGTCAACAAGCAGCTTTGCAAACGTGACTTTATATACCGCTGCCTTTTCTTTCACTTTGATTTGAGAGCTGTCATCATAGGCGCAGACAAGTGAAAACCCTGCTTTGCTTACATTAAGTATGTCTGCATGGTGCAGTATAGAAAAACAAACCTGACCAGAACTGAGGACAAGGAAGGCATTAAGACAGCTCTGGGTGTGCATCCTGATTTTATCAGTTGGCTGTCAAATGAGATGAAGGGTGGGAAGAGCTTAAAGTGTTACTAAACCCACAGCAGTAAAATCAGTCTGTATATGCAGTTAAAGCATGCTTGTTATAATCACTATGGAACCTAAGGGATTAATCCTCTGCATCGTGTAAAAAGGCTGTTTGATCCTGTCCTCTCTGATCCTCCCCTTCTTCCACTGACTCCAGAACATGTCCGGATAAGACAGAGCCTTTGGAGTCTCTCTGCACATGCTCAGTTTGGTGTGTATTGCTAGTGAGTTTTTTTTTTTTCTTTTTCTTGGGAGGGTGCATGTGATCGATACAGGGCCAATCAGCACTGTCCAGACAGAGGGCCAGGGATCCTGGATCCTGATATTACAGCTCTGTGCAGAGTAAAAACTCCTACAAGCTTTACCAGACACTGATAGAAGCCATAAGACTGCTATGTACTTCTGATGAGAAAGGGCATTTAGCAGTTTATATTTACTAAAATAATTGCATTTCCATGTACTGTGGGAGAACAGATATAGTGAATGAGGGTCCTGGGTTTAGTAACACTTTAATTCTATGTAGGACTGTCTTCTTCCAGCAGTTTAGCATCTGTTTCTCCAATGTTTATATGCGTGCAGCACAGAAATAATAATTTGCAGTTCCTGGCATGGAACAAATTGAACCTACAGGTTCAGTATTTGGAGTACAATGTCTTCTTTACCATTATAGATCCTGGTCTTCAAGCATGCCATTCTATTCTGTATGATGCTGACTGCAAACAGACTGAAAAATATAATGTTTTCAAATGCTTAAAGACTGTGATGACAGTTCTCAAAGCATGATAAAAGAAACGACAAAGTAAAGAGGTTGTATTTGCTTGGTGTCCCTGGATATATAAAAGGAGATCATTTGTTATGAAAGTACCGTTATCCTTTTTAGGGTTCAATCACCCTTAAAGGATAAGTTCAACTTATCCTTTAAGGGTTACATGTTACATCCGAATTTAGGGTTTAACATGCTACAAGCATCCCCTCAGTGCCCCCCTCCCTTTGACAACTGCCAAGAGTTCACTTCACACCTGTTGTCACACTTAAAAATCAGCGCGGCTGTGCAGGGCTCCTTCCGCACCATTCACTCACAGCAATCTGTGAATAGGAACACTACAAGTCCCATCTGCCAACGTGGCAGACAGCTTGCAGTACTCGATGAACTGCGAGTTGATGAGCAACTTCATAGTTCATTCACAAGACCTGCAGCTTTCAAACTGACAGCCCATACAGAGGTACAGGCAGAAAACTGTGGGGCATGTCTGCAGGAGCCTGATATTGCATGCATGATCCACTGATTGTAGGTGCAATGCTTTGTAGGCTCCTTGTAAGAAAAAAATAATAAATGCACTTTATGCAATTTAAGATATGTTTATTGAATTTTCAAGAAAAGAAAACACATTACACTTGGAAAACAAGACCAATAACAAATCGTTTTTCTTGTCATTAGGCAGTGTACCAATATGAATACAGTAAATTAGACGTATAGGGTACTACACAGAAAATTCAGTGAGACGTCAAAAAGACAGTTAAGCAGCGTAAATAATCAAGATCACAGCTCTAAAGAGGCTTGGGGGAGAGGACTCTCAATGCATCAGTGCCACACTTTATCAAAGGTCTGTGGTTGCTTTCTAAGCTAAAAAGTTAGTTTATATAATGAGAGGTTACATTGATCAAGCCCTTAAAAGTATCTATAGAAAGGGGGGGGGGATTTTCCCTGCAACGTCAATAACATTTTTTTTTTTTTTCATATAAAAATAAAGGGTGCGTAATAATCATTTGTCATGTTCGGAAACCTGTAGGTCACTAAAAACTCCTAGTAGACACCTTTTTAGTATGTAGTATATTGGGGAGACCCAAAGCAGAGGAGGGACCTGTTGTCTATAGACTATAAGTAAAGATACATAGGATGACATTATGGCAGCTTCTACAGAGGTGCAGGCATTACCGGGTGAGGAATTCAGCCAATCATGGATATGAATCAATTGGAAAAACCAAATATTAAGTGTAAAATTTTGGAAAGACAATTGGGTAGTTTAAGAATATCCAAGGCAAGTCTAAGGACTCGTTCGTGCAGAGAAAGGTAGAACAAAGTGTACCAATCTATTTAAAAATCTGCATAGGAAACCTACAAGGGAGTTAGCTAAGACATACTGTATACGGCTACATTTTATACTTTATTAAGTCTTACAGTTTAGGGAAAAATATAAATTTGATCATCTTTACCTTCCCCATTATGTCTGCAGGTAGATCCATCCATTGTCTGGTTTTAAGCTGTAAATGGGGAAATTAGCGGGAATAATATTTAGGATGTAGTATTGAAGGGGTAACTGTACCACAACTCCTAGATATTTAAAAGAATGAACCACCTGTAGATGAGAACTTGGATGAATCTCAGAAATGCCTCAGAGTCAGGGGGGAAAAGGCTAGATTTCTCTTAGCTGATGCAGAAGCCCAAGTAGTCCCCCAAACTCCTCCACTGTATTTAGTAAACAATGTAAAGATTCCTTCAGATCCACCAGGTAGATCAAGGTGTCATCCGCATACAATGATAGGCGGTCCTCTAGCAACCCAATATGAAGGCTTAACATACCAGAGGTAGTACAGACTTAAGCTGCAAGGAGTTCTATGGCTAGATCAAACAGCAGGGGAGACAATGGGCACCCCTGTTTAGTTCCTCGATATATATGAATATGAGCAGAGACATGTCCATTCACCCTCACCTTTGAAATTGGGTTACTATATAGGAGCTTGATCCAATCTATCATTTGTGGGACAAAGCTGTAAAGCTGAAGTACGTGAAACAAATACAGCCACTCAAAAGCCTTTTTGGCTGCTCAAGGACACAATTACCCGCATGTTGGAATGGGCACTAGAGGTTGTGAAAAAGTCTACGGATATTTATTCTGGTGGATTAGCGGGGCGAAGTCTTTGATCACTACCCACCAGAAATCAATATGATTAGCTAAGATTTTTGAGTGGAGGGAAGATGAATAAAAGACGATGCAGTGTTAAACCTCCGGTTTACTTTAAGTACATGTCCTCTCTTTATCACACTCACAAAAGGAAAAGTATTTTATGTGTGAGGATTTTCCTATTCTAGTAACAGCTACCAGACATTATTGCTAGATCTCTCAGACGATGTAGACATGGAAAAGCTGGAATTTGATATCCGTGACTAAGGTAGAGAACAAAGCAAGGTCCATAAAGACATAGGTGAGCCAGTTTGGGGTGGAGGAACTTGACTGGCCTGCACAGAGTCCTGGACTCAACCCGATAGAACACCTTTGGGATGAATTAGAGCGGAGACTGCAGGCCAGGCCTTCTATCTGTGCCTGACCTCACAAATGTGCTTCTGGAAGAATGGTCAAAAATTCTCATAGACACACTCCTAAACCTTGTTGACAGCCTTCCCAGAAGAGTTGAACCTGTTTTAGGTGCAAAGGGTGGGCCAACTCAATATTGAACCCTATGGACTAAGACTGAGATGTCATTAAAATTCATGTGCGTGTAAAGGCAGGCGTCCCCAATACTTTTGACAATAAAGTGTATATGTATGTGTGTATACTTGAGAGATTATAGATCCCTTTTTTTTTTTTTTTGTATGGGTTAAACTTTGGGCTATAGCTTTATAACACATTTATTGGAGCTGTACCTATAAGAAAATAGAGATCTATGGCACTCTATTACACTTAATACATATTGTATTTAGCCTACATTTGTGTAAAAAAAAAAAAAAAAAAAAAAAAAAATTGTAGAAAGATTAAAATGTGTAGGTAGAAGAGCACAAGTTAATAGACCTCTAAAGATAAAGCCTGCAGGCTTACATGAAGATATTATGTAATTAATA
The DNA here is from genome assembly GCF_042186555.1 of Aquarana catesbeiana. Taxonomy (NCBI): domain Eukaryota; kingdom Metazoa; phylum Chordata; class Amphibia; order Anura; family Ranidae; genus Aquarana; species Aquarana catesbeiana. Next base: position 329,049,755 of record NC_133329.1, on the reverse strand, counting down.
ACATATACCTGACTAAAGTACTTTACTTTTGTGTAAAAAAAAAAAAAAAAAACTTTAGACAGGTATATGTCATGAATTACATATCATCATATTCTTCATGTAAGCCTGCAGGCTTTAGCTTTAGATGTCTATTAACTTGTGCTTGTCTACTTACACATTTTAATCTTTCTACAATCCTTTTTTTTTTCACCACAATTACAAATGCAATAACTTGGTTGGATGAACATTTTTAGTGTAGTTAACACTTATACCAGGTACAGTACATATTTATGGTCCTTTGTTTAATAGACATTAAAGCGTTTGTAGCCCTAAAAAAAAAAAAAAAAAAGAGAAGAATGGATTCCCTTAAAGCATGTTATGCAGCACAGTGCTTGTGCTGTGTAATTTGGCCCCTTCTATCACCTGAAATACCTGGCTGGTTCTGCCCTTCCCAATGTAAACTGACCATGGGTTATCATGGCTGCTGAGCCCTGACTCTGTGGTCCGTTTACGTGCCTCCATCATCCACAGCTCTCCTCTGTCCTCTCCCCTGCCCCCCCCCCCACCTGTCCGCTTTTACCAGTGCCTGCCTCTCCCCTCCTGCTGCTGAAATAACTGTAAAGTACACACAATCCCCTCTGTTAGATAATATCCTATGCTGCAGTGTATGTTCTTTGTAAAAAATATTCCCATATCTACCTTATTTTTGAGCGCCACTCGACACTCACGTCACTCCTCACTGCTCTCCTCCTCCCCTCCTGATGTCGCTGGGGGATTCTCGGCCCCTCCAGCTGTAGCTGTCAGATCATGAGAGGGAACAGCGAGGAGTCACGTGAGCGCTGAGTAGCGCTCTAAGGTAGAAATGGGCATATTTTTTTTACAAAGAACATACATTACAGGTTAGCAGGTTTTCTAACAGGGGATTGTGTGTACTTTAGCAAGTAGCTTTACAACCGCTTTTTAATGTGTCAGATCATATAAAAAAAAGGACATCTGAGAAAGAAAGATTAGTGCCATCCTCTGTGCAGAGCTGCTGGCAGATGTGTGTGCATACACCTTGGAGCTGCATGCAGGCAGCCAATAAAAGTGGATGCACATGCAGTGCCAGCATGAAGACAGATGCATGTCAAAGTTTGACATGCAGGCAGGAACAGGTGCACGTATCTGAATACAGAGCCTCTGAGCCATTATAGATTCAAATATTAAAAAATTCAAAGAGCTGTAGCTCTATATAGGAAAACAGTACATTGTGTATTATTAAAACTCTGCATGCTGTTTTTTGCAAGATGCCGTTTTAAAAGCTTTCTTGAGTTGCTATTGCTTTGTGTCTAAAACTATGTAAATGGTGTGAGCAGTTTCAGAAACCTGATTCATGTGACTTTATTACAGTGTGTGTGGGTTCTTTTTAGTCTCAAATACACAATTTGGTGGTTTGTTTCTTGTGCTCAGCTTCTCCGTTTTAAATGTTAAAGATCCTGTATATCCATTATGGGAAGTATGTAGGATTACATAAGGGGCACTTCCAGTTCACAGGAGTAGTGAAATTTAATATCTAGACTTTAAACATAAAGGTCATTCATGATAAATGTACCTTCTATTCTATGGTGATTTTGAAACAAGATATGGTTGCTCACTGAAAATGTGAATGGTAAATATATATATATATATATATATATATACACATATACACACACGCGCACGACCTGAAAAGGAAACGCAGGGTGCATTACAGCAGTTTAAATGATTCAAATAATTTGGCAGGATACAGCCCACCTTTTTCCAGGGAACTCATATAGCATTGACCCAACCCTGACCATGCATATACCCCCCACTGTGTTTGAGCCATCAAAACAAGGATATACAAGGCCAGCCATATGAATTAAATTGTATCTAAAGGCAAAATTTTTGGCTTTGAATAGAGTTGTGAGCGCTTAAAACCACTGTCATGTAATTTTTTTTTTTTTTTTTTTTTTTTTGTGATTTGTTTCCCCCCCAAAGAATACAAACTCCTCTCTATTTGTCCTGCTGACTATTGTTTGTGGGACTGAACGTGAGAAAAAAACATTTTTGAGTAAATTTTGTGAAGGAATAGAGAGGAACTTTCAATAGGGACTTTTGTCCCAGTTACAATTCTCTACGATTTTTAAAATTTATCTTACCTTAAAAGGTTTCCTCGGTTCCTGTTGTATCTTCAGGAAAGGAAGTGAAGTTAAATCTCCTAAGTAGGGCATAGATGGTAAATGATTGGTTATAACTAGGGATGAGCCGAACACCCCCCTGTTCGGTTCGCACCAGAACTTGCGAACAGGCAAAAAATTTGTTTGAACACGCGAACACCGTTAAAGTCTATGGGACACGAACATGAATAATCAAAAGTGCTAATTTCAAAGGCTTATATGCAAGTTATTGTCATAAAAAGTGTTTGGGGACCTGGGTCCTGCCCCAGGGGACATGGATCAATGCAAAAAAAAGTTTTAAAAACGTCAGTTTTTTCGGGAGCAGTGATTTTAATAATGCTTAAAGTGAAACAATAAGTGTAATATCCCTTTAAATTTCGTACCTGGGGGATGTCTATAGTATGCCTGTAAAGGGGCACATGTTTCCCGTGTTTACAACAGTCTGACAGCAAAATGACATTTCAAAGGAAAAAAAGTCATTTTAAACTACTCGCGGATATTAATGAATTGCCGGTCCGACAATACACATAAAAGTTCATTAATAAAAACGGCATGGGAATTCCTCACAGGGGAACCCCAAACCAAAATTAAAAAAAAAAAGACGTGCGGGGTTCCCCTAAATTCCATACCAGACCCTTCAGGTCTGGTATGGATATTAAGGGGAACCCCGGCCAAAATTTTTAAAAAATGGCGTGGAGACCCCCCAAAAATCCATACCAGACCCTTATCCAAGCACGCAACCTGGCAGGCCGCAGGAAAAGAGGGGGGGGGACGAGAGAGGCGCCCCCCCCTCCTGAACTGTACCAGGCTACATGCCCTCAACATTGGGAGGGTGCTTTGGGGTAGCCCCCCAAAACACCTTGTCCCCATGTTGATGGGGACAAGGGCCTCATCCCCACAACCTTTGCCCGGTGGTTGTGGGGGTCTGCGGGCGGGGGGCTTATCGGAATCTGGAAGCCCCCTTTAACAAGGGGACCACCAGATCCCGGCCCTCCCCCCTGTGTGAAATGGTACAAAAAAAACTGTCAAAAATGTTAAAAATGACACGAGACAGTTTTTGACAATTCCTTTATTTAAATGCTTCTTCTTTCTTCTATCTTCTTTCTTCTATCTTCTTTCGGTTTCTTCCTCCATCTTCTTCCGGTTCTTCCTCTGGTGTTCTCGTCCGGCATCTTCCTCCGTGGCGTGGTCTTCTTTCCTTCTTCTCCTCAGGCCGCTCCGCATCCATGATGGCATGGAGGGAGGCTCCCGCTGTGTGACGCTTTTCCTCTTCTGACGGTTCTTAAATAACGGGGGACGGGGCCACCCTGTGACCCCGCCCCCCTCTGACGCACAGGGACTTGACGGGGACTTCCCTGTGGCATTCCCCGTGATGACATCACGGGGAATGCCACAGGGAAGTCCCTGTGCGTCAGAGGGGGCGGTGTCACTGGGTGGCCCCGCCCCCCCCCGTTATTTAAGAACCATCAGAAGAGGAGAAGCGTCGCACAGCAGGAGCCTCCCTCCATGCCATCATGGATGCGGAGCGGCCCGAGGGAAAGAAGACGCCGACGCCGTGGAGGAAGATGCCGGACGAGAACACTGGAGGAAGAACCAGAAGAAGAAGAAGATGGAGGAAGAAACCGAAGGAAGATAGAAGAAAGAAGAAGCACTTAAATAAAGGAATTGTCAAAAACTGTCTCTTGTCATTTTTAACACTTTTGACAGTTTTTTTGTGAAATGGGTACCCCCTTACCATTTCACACAGGGGGGAGGACCGGGTTCTGGGGGTCCCCTTGGTAAGGGGGGCTTCCAGATTCTGATAAGCCCCCCACCCGCAGACCCCCACAACCACCGGGCAAGGGTTGTGGGGATGAGGCCCTTGTCCCCATCAACATGGGGACAAGGTGTTTTGGGGGGCTACCCCAAAGCACCCTCCCAATGTTGAGGGCATGTGGCCTGGTACGGTTCAGGAGGGGGGGGGGGGCTCTCTCATTCCCCCCTCTTTTCCTGCGGCCTGCCAGGTTGCGTGCTCGGATAAGGGTCTGGTATGGATTTTTGGGGGGACCCCACGCCATTTTTTTTTTTTTAATTTTGGCCGGGGTTCCCCTTAATATCCATACCAGACCTGAAGGGCCTGGTATAGAATTTAGGGGGACCCTCCACGTCATTTTTTTTTTACATTTTTGGTTTGGGGTTCCCCTGTGGGAAATTCCCATGCCATTTTTATCAATGAACTTTTATGCGTATTATCGGAACGGCAATTCATTATAGCCGCGAGTAGTTTTAAATTACGTTTTTCCTTTTGAAATGTCATTTTGCTGTCAGACTGTTCTAAACATGGGAAACGTGCGCTTTACAGGCATACTATAGACACCCCCCAGGTACGAAATTTAAAGGAATATTACACTTTTATTGTTTCACTTTAAGCATTATTAAAATCACTGCTCCCGAAAAAACTGCCGTTTTTAAAACTTTTTTTTTTTTGCATTGATCCTTGTCCCCTGGGGCAGGACCCAGGTCCCCAAACACTTTTTATGACAATACCATGCATATAAGCCTTTAAAATTAGCACTTTTGATTTTTCCCATAGACTTTTAATGGGTGTTCCGCGACTTTCGAATTTGCCGCGAACACCCCAAATTGTTCGCTGTTCGGCAAACTGGCGAACAGCCGATGTTCGAGTCGAACATGAGTTCAACTCGAAGCTCATCCCTAGTTATAACCCTTTCCTGATATATCAAAATGGAGAAAAATAGTTTTGACTTTAGATGTACAGGTGGTCCCCGGGTTACAAACAAGATGGGGTCTGTAGGTTTGCTTTTAAGTTGAATCTGTCTAAGTCGGAACAGGTAAATTTTTAAGTGTAGCTCCAGCCAAAACTATTTTTAAGCTTTTTGGCTAGCATAGGGAAGGGTTAACACCCCTGTAATGTTTGTTTTGCTGTCTGTGCCCCTTTTCAGAAGATTTCACCTCACTATCTCTTTCAATGACAATTGGATTTTGAAAATTTTGGTGGGTTGTGGAAACAAGCCTAGGTGATAAAGCATCAGTGGAGACCCCTTCTCCCCATAATAACTCCTACAGGAGTGAATTTCCCTTCCTAGGGGTAGATTTCCTCTCACTTCCTGTTGTCTCCCTCTGTTTGTAGGAGTTCTTTCTAAGTCGGATGTTTGTAAGTAGGGGACCGCCTGTACTTTAATTCCCTCACCTTTAAGAAGACTCTTAGTACCAGATTTAACATGGACCTGTACTTCAGTGTTAATTTTCAGATGACCCTATCACTACATTATACATAGAGACAGCACATTACTTAAAGCGGAGTTCCACCAATATTTCTTTTAAAGCTAGCAGCTACAAATACTGCAGCTGCTGACTATTAAAATATGGACACTTACCTGTCTACGGTGCCCTCAATGCTGGCACCTCAAGCCGATCTGTCTCTCTGGTGGAGGTGCCGCCATCTTCGGTAAGGGAATCAGGAAGTGAAGCCTTGCGGCTGCACGGCCTAGTTCCCTACTGCGCATGCGCTATCCCACTGGTCCCTGCTATCTTCTGGGACCTGTGTGTCTCCCAGAAGACAGCGGGGGGGATGGAGGAGACGCCGGATATGGCATAGATATCTGCGGGTACTGCGGTTATCTATGCCTGGAAGTGAGAGCAAATACCTGGACTATACAGGTAACTGCTCTCCCCTCCCCCCTGAAAGGTGCCAAATGTGACACCGGAGGGGGGGGGGATTACGCAAAGCAGAAGTTCCATTTTTGGGTGGAACGCCGCTTTAAAGGTAGTCGATGAACACTTACTAAAGTTCCCATAGGGCTCATTTACACTTACTTCAACTTCAATTCACATTAAAGCACCTACTGCTTCAGCATGCTTTTTATTTTTATTTTTGCTGTGTTTTTGATGGTTCGGTGATGCTTCAGTAATGCTTTTTAAAACTTTACTGAAGCTTTGCCCCGCTCAGTAGTAACCCCCAGCTCTGCCGATGCCGTGCTCAGTAGTAACCCCCAGCTCTGCCGATGCCACGCTCAGTAGTAACCCCCAGCTCTGCCGATGCCGTGCTCAGTAGTAACCCCCAGCTCTGCCGATGCCGCGCTCAGTAGTAACCCCCAGGCTCTGTCGATGCCGCGCTCAGTAGTAACCCCCAGCTCTGTCGATGCCGCGCTCAGTAGTAACCCCCAGCTCTGTCGATGCCGCGCTCAGTAGTAACCCCCCAGCTCTGTCGATGCCGCGCTCAGTAGTAACCCCCCAGCTCTGCCGATGCCCCGCTCAGTAGTAACCCCCCAGCTCTGCTGATGCCCCGCTCAGTAGTAACCCCCCAGCTCTGCCGATGCCCCGCTCAGTAGTAACCCCCAGCTCTGCCGATGCCCCGCTCAGTAGTAACCCCCAGCTCTGCCGATGCCCCGCTCAGTAGTAACCCCCAGCTCTGCCGATGCCCCGCTCAGTAGTAACCCCCAGCTCTACCGATGCCCTGCTCAGTAGTAACCCCCAGCTCTGCCGATGCCCTGCTCAGTAGTAACCCCCAGCTCTGCCAATGCCCTGCTCAGTAGTAACCCCCACCTCCCACTATATTGCGCCCACGCTACTCACCATGTGTGAGATTGCTAGTTTCTCCTCCAGTCCCCCAGCTCTGCTGATCCTCTGCCACTCAGTCCTCTCTCTCTGGTCCCCGCTCACCTTCCACTATAGCGTTCCCATGTTGCACATCACGTGTGTCTGCCAGTTTCTCCGCTCCAGTCCGGACCCCGCTCACCTTCCTGCTGCTCCTTGCTGCATACCAGATGTGATGTCTGCACCAGACACTTCCAGAGTATATACACATGAAACAGAAGTGACTGCTGATTACATCTTTATGGTTCGCTTGTTGGCTTCCCAGTGCATCTTGGGATATCTCATACCTGCAATACCTCCAAAATAAAGGGAAGCTAAAGCTGAATAAAAGCCTTTCAAAAGCTGCAGATGCTGTAAGCAAGCTTTTCCATAGACTTCTATGGAGGCTTTGGAGATGCTCTGAAGCACCACTAAAGCGTCATGGTGTATAATTTTTTTAAGCAAAGCCAAAGCAACGTGTAAAAAGGATTGTAAGCTTACCATTTTATTTAGTCACAGGTGCTTTCATTCTAATTCAGAGCACTTTAAAAAAGCGCATCCAATGCCACTTTTTGAAGCAAGTGTAAACGAGCCCTTAGTGTTCTATATTTGTGCTGCTGTTGCAAAGTAGGTGCCTTCGCTTGTTAGTGCAATCTGTGTACGTTGGAGGCTTACTCTGCCCATGTTACCTGCAGGTACTTCTCTGCTTCCAAACATCACCAGTCCAGAGTGCACCTGCACCACACTTTGTACCTGTGTAAAGTACATACTTACTGAGGTACCGAATGGAATTTTTTTAATAATTTTTTTTAGACCGTTTTCTTTTGGGGGTATTTAATCACCACTGGGTTTTTATTTTTTGCTAAAAAAAAAAAAAAAAAACAACAAAAAAGTCAGAAATTTAAAAAAAAAAAGTTTTCTTAGTTTCTTTTTGAAAATTTTGTAAATAAGTAATTTTTCTCCTTCACTGATGTGCGCTAAGGCTGCATTGATGGGCACTAATAGGTGGCACTGATGGGCACTGAAAGGCAGCAATGACTGGCATCACTGTTGGGGCTGAACTGATGATCAGTGCCCCAATTATCTGTACAGGTCTCCCCCTGTGAGAAAATGCCCCTGATCGGCTCTCCTCTCACTGTCGAAGTGTGAGGAGAGGAAAGCCAATAACCTGCATTTCCTTGTTCACATGGGTAAAAAGCCTCGTCATCGGCTCTTTACCGAGATCAGGGATGCACCGTGTCTCAGGGACACAGTGCGCAGCCAAACACCGCACTGTGCCAGTGGGACGAAATCATATGACGTTGTCCCAGAACGAGAGAGCCACCCTGCCGACTTAATTTGTCTATATGGTGGGCGGGAGGTGGTTAAGTTAGTAAGGGAGACTAGATTATTTTGTTTGAGGAAAATTAGTTGATGAACAGGCATGGAGGTTGAAGAATTTTTAATTTTTTATAGGGAAATTTAGTACATTTTATTGAAAACTTTTTTTTTTATTATTTTTTTTATATCAAGATTAACTGAGATTTCTGACATAATTGTACTAATTTCCACTGCCTGGAAATGTAGTGACAAATCAGATATAATGAGGGCTTTTAAGCCAGTGGTTCTGGATCTGTAGCTCACCTTCCAAAATAGTGAGTGTTAACATGCGAAAAAGTAAAAAAAAATATATATTTCAGACTTTTGAATGAGATTATTAATGATAAAGCTTGGTTAGACTCTGGTGAGAATAAGAATACAATAGGGCTTGTGTGTCATACCTGGTATGTGAAACGTATCTGAGACTACACAGTAAGACAGAACATACTGCTAGATCTTCCAGCTGATGTCCTGGACAGCAGGGAATCTGACCCTTCACCATTCTATCACACTCCATTTAAGATGCAGAATTGTGTACATGCAGATGTGATGTATGCACAGACAAAAAAATCACTATACATCCCCTTCAAGCAGAGTAATGTAACTTTATGGATTGTATGTTTGAGTCCCATTAAGAAATGACCAGATTCTAGTGGAATAATTACGGATATGTGACCTTTGACATTTGGATGAATAGTTACAATTGATCTGTGAGTGGTGGCTGGGACTTCTAATCATTGGCATGTAATCAATGGGTATCATAATAAATAGGCCTGAAATAAAAGTAATGTTCCCTTTTCCCCATAGTGGTTTTTGCTCAAGAGTACAATGAAGATAAATGAATGTTTAGGTAATCTGTATTTATTGCTGCTTTGTGTAATTTAAAAAAAAAAAAACAATCTTCTGCATTTTTTTTTTCTTTTTATCGTAAACCACACTTTGTGAACTTTATTGATTTAACATTTTTTTTTGTGTAGTTTTCCTTTAAAATTTCAGCCGGTTTGTCAAGGTAATTGTGAACTTTATTGAAACCTTTGATCTGGCCCATGGAGTCTTTTTTTTTTTTTTTCTCTCATTCTAGTCTCAGGGCAGAGCTTTATCCTGAGCGTATTTAAATTGATTTACTGTTGGTTTTCTCTTCCTTTTTAATAATGTTTGGCTTATTTGGCCATTTTATTAGCGCCCATTGAAAACTGACTCCTGCAATTTTTTGCCAACCTTTTTAAATTCATTTTTACCAGAACGTCACAATTTTAGTACATTTGTTATATTTTGATTGATGGGCTGTTTTACCTGCCATGGAATTTGTCATTCTGTATAGCCAGCCAGGTCTAAGACCTCCACTGCAGCAGCAGCGCCACATCTTGGTCAGATGATTAAACACTCACCCAGCCTACTGATTGGACAATGATGGCAAAGCATCACAATGACAAAGTCACCTCTCTGCTCGCTCTGTTCTTTCTTATCAGTATGTTCACTGCCAGCACATGTCCAGTGACTCAAAAACTTACGCCTTCCTCTTTTAAGTTTATTTTTATTTTTTTTTTTGCCAGGAATTCAGATTTCAGTATGGACTAATATTTTTCTAAATATTTTTTTCACATAAGTCAAGCCCAATTTAGGATAAAATTTGGCACAAGTTTGTTTTTTTTTTGTTTTTTTTTTTTGTTTTTTTTTTTATAAACCTTTTGTGAGCTATTAAAAATTTGGAAATGATCTGATTAAGAACTCTTGTCAGAGATGGAATCTAACTTTAGCCAGAATAATTTTTTTTTCTTTTCGAACAGTGAACTAACATGTTAGGGGAAAAAAGATCCCCCACACCAGAGCCAGTTTGTTGTTATTAAGTTTTTGCACAAATGCTTTGATATTTTATTTATTTCAGGTACTTATATAGTGCCGTCAATTTACGCACATGCTTTACCTAGACCTTGTACATTCACATTAGTCCCTGCCCTCAAGGGGCTTACAATCTAAGGTCACTAAAGCTGGGTACACACTATACAATTTTAATGAGATTTTTTACTATTAGATTTACCAAAACCATATAATATGAGGTCAAACCTTTAAGAGTTTCAATTTGTATGCAATCAGGCAGGCCCTTGCACTATATGGTTTTGGTAAATCTAAAGGAAATCGGACAACAAAAGTTGTATAGTGTGTATGGGATCTTGCTCAGATTCATACATACTAGGGCCAATATAAACCAGATCCAATTAACCTACCTGCATGTCTTTGAAGTGTGGGAGGAAACCGGAGTACCCAGAATAAACCCACACAGGCACAGGGAGAACATGCAATCTCCAGGCAGGTAGTGTCGTTGTTGGGATTCGAACCAGCGACCCTTTTTTCTTTTAGGCAAAAGTGCTAACCACTACACCACTGATGTGTTTCTTTTATTGGTAGTTTCTGCAATATAGAGGAAGCATGGTCAGATGAGGGTTGGTCTGTGGTTTGATGGCAACAGTTTTTTGAGAAAATTACAATATTAATTTGTTTACCAGATCTTTTGTGGTATGTATTTTAGGGAAGAATATTTTTCACATTTTGGATTTTTTTTTTTTTTTATTTGAACGTGTACTGTACACCCTCAGAGCAACAATTTAATTAAAGAGGAAATGTATGATTGTAAAACTAATGGCAAAAAACAGGCTTGATGGTTTTCAGGTTTCAGAAGTTTATTATACATTTGAGGGTCAGTATAGTTTTGCTCAGAAAGAAAAGGTTCACAATAATGGAAGTTACAGTCCAATGTGATTGTTGGCAGCATTCATGTTTAATTGTGGCAAATTAGATGTAATTGCGGTAACCAAATGTACTTTCCTGTTTTAATTTTTGCGGCATCACAATACTAATGGAGAGAGAGAACCACACAAGCCATACATCAGGCCTAAAAGTACATGACATATTTTATTATATCAAAGCTGCAACTTTTACTTTCTAAACTAGGTATTTGTAAAATTGTAAATAAAAATAAAAAAAAAGTTTCTTGTTTTGTTCCCTTTTTTTTTTTTTTTAAAGGAAGATTGAAAGTATGCTAGTACATTTTTGGATATCAGATGCGACTAGATGTCTAATCTACTAAACTTTTATGTATAAAGACTCATATGCATTAAGGTCTCTTGACGGTTCAGTCTATATAGATTATTTTTCTTTAGCCTATTTTATTTAATCATGCTTTCTTTTTCTGTTTTCCTTATTCTTTGATCCTGTGCAACTTTTATTTTATTTTTACACTCCTGCACTTTTTATGATAAAAAAAAAAAAAAAGTGTATTTCTGAGAAAATTCTGAAAGTTTGCACAGGCAATTCTTGAAAGAAAAAATAATGCCTGAATTAGACGTTTTAAAAAAAAAATTAATTTGCCAGGTATACATTGTAGGATGCAAATGGGGTTAGGCACTCTGCCCTCGCTGTGTAATATATGTTCATATTTCTGTTAATGCATTGCGTTAAGCTCTTGCACTCTCTCAGGGAAACCACATATCAGATAAACACTTGTGCTTATATCACATACATTTATAGAAGACTCGTGGAAATTGCCAGCCCCTTTTCCTCTCCCTCGTTTCCATTTCCACTCGGCTAATCAAATGCACATTAGATTTATTCTAGTAAAAGTGTAAACCATGGAAAATTTGACAAGATAGATGTGTAAATTATCACTCTGACAGAACTAATGATGCACTCCAAGCACCTTCTGTTTTCCAGCACTTGGCGAGCGACTTCATTAAATATGCAATGGCCGTTTGGTGGCTGCTCGCAAGTTGGTTGCTTTCCTTGTGGAATTGCTGTATTTCCTGAGGTGGATGAGCAGGCAGGCACGCTGGCTGCCGGACACCCCGCTGTGGCTCTGATGTACTCCATCTTGTGTGTGCAGTTGTTTGAAGTATTTTCAGGACAATTGCATCTATAACCACAGGACATATTCCCTGCAGCAATAATACAGACTGCAGTTACCGAAAGACGGGCATTTTTTTTTTTTTCGCCTCCTACTTACAATAAATCAGTTCAGTAGCATGGCGTATGATCATTCTAACTTAAAATAGTGTTTAATTAAGTAAATGTTGTTTTTTTTTTTTTTTTTTTTAAGTTTGTAATTGATATATTAACCAGACCAAACAAATATTTCCTGTAATAATAATGTTAATGCTTTGTTTTTAGTGTCAAATACCTTGACCAAACATGCATTTATGATCTTGTGATAACCTATGCATCGAAACTGAGTGATTACCCTGAGATTTTTTTTTTTTTATATATTGGCAGCCATGTTGGACAGATGAAAAGCTTACTGCAGATTGCTTACCCACCTAAAAAAAAAAAAAAAAAAAAAAAAGTCCCCCCATAGACACGATTTTCTTTTTTAAGCTTCTTTATTATTTTTGATAAACTTCTAAAACTTTTTATTGGACGCCTTTTTTCCCCCCTTTCTCTATGCAGACTAATCTATATATATATATTTTTTTTAAACCTGTAAGGCAAAAGGCATAATGAGCTAGTATACACCGCATACTAGCTCATTATGAAATACCTTAGAACGAGGCGTCGGTAGCTAATCCCGGTCACCGCCGAGGGAGCTGACATTTCCGGGAGCCGCAATGTTGTCACTGCGCGGGAGAATTTTTTTCCGGCAAGGTCCGGCAGCGTCAGGCAGACCTTCACAGCGTATGCACCGCTGATGTCAGAGGCTGCATGCAAAGTGAATATCTCCTAACCCGTAAAGGTTTAGGAGAAATTAATTTTACCTACAGGTAAGCCTTATTATAGGCTTACCTGTAGATAAAAATATAAGAAAAAGGGTATACAATCGCTTTAAGGCTTCTTTCCATAGATTGACAATGGTCCATGAATCGGTGCACTTTTGTATAATTACTTATTATGTGTTTTTTTTGTTTTTTTTTTTCTTATAGATACATTATAAAAACACTGAATATCAAAATTGAAACTAACACATACAATGGAAGATTTATATGTGTCAGGATGCAGAAAGATCCTGGCACATATAAATCTTCCATTGTATGTGTTAGTTTTGATTTTGATATTCAGTGTTTTTATAATGTATCTATAAGAAGAAAAAAAAAAAAAAAACACATAATAAGTAATTATACGAAAGTGCACTGATTCATGGACCATTGTCAATCTATGGTCAGTTGCTGAATGTTCTACCAAGGCAGATGCCATAATGAATTTATAACTAGGAAGTTTAAACTATTTTTTAATTTAATTTTCACTTATTTTTGGCTTGCTTATAATAAAATTGGAAAGTAACAAAATGGGTAGGTGACAATGATAAAGAAGGAAAAGGGCACCAACATCCCTGTATGTAATTGTAAGGAAGATAAATTATTTAGTGGGACTTTTAAGGTGCCAGCACCTTAAAAGTCCCACTAAATAATTTCTCTTCCTTACAATTATAATAAAATTATTTTGTGTTTAAAATAGAATTGCAGTTTAACTTATCTTTCTTTGAAGCTTGATGGACACTGTTTTGGAACTCCCCGATATATCACTTATTATTCACATACTCGTATGAGGTTGTGCTCTAAATCCTTTATAAACTTCAAAGAAACCTATTGAATGAGAAAATAGATTTGCAGTTTAAACAATCTCATAAGAAGGGTGCTACTTCCCTATAAATGTAAATACTTCTGGGTTTTGTTATTATTATGAATTAATATTTTGTGATTTTTTTTTTTTTTAAATATATATTAATAAATATAAATATATACACACACACACGCGCGGCTTGACAAATTTTTGCTTTGAATCTAAAAGCCAGTTAAAAATGTTAGGAGCCAGGTTTTTTATGTTAATTTAACTGACAAAGCTTACGTGTAGAACATGTTGCATGTTCCCAAAGGTGGACTTTAGACGTTTCAGAGTCAGAGCTGTTTTTGCACACGTTTGTAATATAAAACCCCCAAACAATATGTATTTTCTGAAAGTAGACACCCTAGAGAATAAAACAGAGGTTCCAATTTTTTTGTGTCACACCATTTTGGTGAAATATAAAAGCAGAGGTTGCAATGAGTAAATAGATACCCAACATGTCAAACATTAAATTTGCGTGCGCCTGTGAAATAGTGACGAACTTCTTTACCCTATATTCACCATAGGCAGCGCTTTAAAAAGCCCCCTATAGGTCATCAGTTTAGCGTTATGAAAGATCTGGTGCTAGATTTATTGCTCAAATCCCGGCATGTGCAGCGATATGTAATATGTGCATTGCAATCAATGTTTTAAGACGTAGGTGCCCCACTGCATGAATTTTCATTTGTACATGCGTATATGTGGGGATGGGGGGCGGTTTATGTGCTTGGGTGTAACATTAATTTTTTACAATGAGACCTGCAGGGTCTAAAAGCTCCACTGAATGTAATGCAATGCAGATTGCACTGCATTACATTCTTTCCAGGCCTTGATGGCTGGGAATACTGTCAACGGGAACCTTTAAAAGAGAAGTATGTTTTTTTATTTTATTTGCCCATTATACTTACCTAGGTGGATGCAGCGTCCGACGAATGCTGCATCTGTCCCCCACCACCTCTGCACTGAGAACTGAGCTCGGTTCTCTGCCTGTCAGTCAGCAGCTCTTATCTCTGCTCCTCCACGTTCATTGGAGCGCTGAGCTGTGGAGGGGCGGGGAGCGGCCATTGCAGCGTCTCCGCAGCTCGCTGAGAGGCTGAGACAGACATCAGTCCAGGTATCTGATGCGGTGCCTGGACTGATTCCAGTGACGTCAGCAAAGAGCGGACTTCAGACCGCTCTCTGCTGAAAACGGGTCACAGGAGTGCAAAACAAATTGCACTCCTGTGACCTGTAGGAGAAGACCAGCCAAACGAGCTCAGGCTGAACTTCTCCTTTTAAATGATGTGTCACACGTCACTTTCTGGTCAATGGCAAGAAGAGGCGGAGAGCGGACATGTTTCCCCTCTACCTGACGGGGGGGCGGGGCGATGTGCAGCATTCGAGTGGCAGCCCAGGCACCAGAATGCAATTTCCTGTTGCCATTGCGACCTGGTGCCTGGGGTTTGTCAAGCCCTGTATATGTGTGTGTGTATATGCGATTTTTATATATATATATATATATATATATATATATATATATATATATATTATATATAAAACATTTCCATACTGTCCTTTGATTTACTAATTAAATTGGGTATAATCAGCCTTATGGAGCACAAGGATTGCTTCATTTTGTTTAATTCCTTGTTTTACCATCTTGAAGATTCCAGCGACCTCTGCTGAAATGTTGTCTAAACCAAACCTAAAAATGGTCACAAGCATTACTGGAGAATGTGGTGTAATGGCTTCTACATGCATAAACCATATCTATGGCTAACCTCCAGTGTGTGTAAAAGATTTATAATTAATGGTGACGAAAGAATCTAATTTGATCACCACTATATTCTGTAGGTATGTAGCAGATCGCATAATACCTGGCCATTAGGAAAGCGTAAATGGTAACCTTATGAATTGTATAAAATACTTGCTATGCTTTCTCCCTTTAGATTAGCTGTTTAATAATCCTTACAATAAAAAGCGGGACATAAATTCGGATTAACCAAGGTTTATATAATCCAGTGTATGTTTTTCTTTGTGACTTACTAAGCATCTCTATTATATAACATTAATAGAGATTTTCTTTCTAGTGCCAAAGTTTTTTTTTGTTTTTTTTTTCCCCATTCTTAGAGATGAAATAGTCTAGCATTGAATAAGAAAAACAGATTCCAGTTATATGAACAGAGCAATCTGGAGATGGATAAAAAATGTGTTCTGCCTTACCTTCTGTCCTAAACAAACATGACTTGAAAAGTTACTATGTGGCAGCATCGTTAGTTATTCCGATGACAGTTTGATGGCCAGAGAATTGAGTACAAAGACTATTCCACTTTAACTTCCCTGTAAAGAAGCCTTTCCATCACTTTCACTGACATGTGGGATTATGTCTGCAACTGACAAGACGTGTTTTGTGTTTCACTGTGACCTGTTGCATATGGTACGCTGCTGGTGACTTACCCAAGAATCCGTGGGCATAAATACCTTCTTTATAAATATATTTTCAGATTACTTTGAAACACGTGTAGTGCCCAAAAAGTTAATTTATCTAGATTTTGTAAAGTCATTTTTTTTAATCAAAATGTAAAACTGAGCTATGGACCCATAGTCTGGGAGTTCATCATTTTTAAGAAGTTTAAGAAATGTAGACAATGAATTGCAGCTTTTCACTTTTAATATGTTTTTAATTAACTTGTAAGTAAACTTCGGCAAAGTTTTACAGAGGTTCTTATTTTGATATATTAGAAATTCTAATGTTATACATTCCCAGGTCACTAATATAGGACCACATATATATCTCAAGTACAGATGGCGGCTTTTTAGGATTCAAATCACCTGTTGAGAATATACATGGCAGTTTTTTGTGCAGCAGTAACAGACAGTGATAAAGACAAGAATAAGGGTAGTTCATAAAGCGTTTGTTATTTTACATTCATTCTTTATAATAAGATAAAATAATTTTCGAATCAAGATATATCATTCATAAAATATGGAATTGGAATGTGGAATTTTTTCCCCCCCATGGAGTAAAATTTGTGACTATTGAAAACTGTTGCAAAGAAATTATGAATTTGGAATTGCTAATTTTTTTCTGCTTTCTGTACAAAGACCTCATATAAACACTTTTAACAGCAGCCAAAAAGTTGTAGGAATTTTAGGAGAAAAAAATGACTGTGATGCTTGTAAATTTACTTTTACATGCAGAACACAGGGAGCAAAAAAAATGTATATTGTATATTCAGCTACTCTGTACGATTCACCTTTAATTAAATTAATAAAATCTGATTATGGAAATTCGCTAGAGGTTCAGTGGAAGTTTTCAATATAACATATAGACATCTGTAGAAAGTAAAAAAAAAAAAAAAAAAAAATGTAAATATATATATATATACCGGAACCCAATCCAAATAGTGTGCCATATAAGTAAAAATAAAAAATAGAACTGTGTGTGTGTATGTATGTATGTGTGTGTGTGTGTGTGTGTGTATATGTATATGTATATATATATATATATATATATATATATATATATATATATATATATATATATATATATATATAGATATAGATATATATCTATATATACATACATACATACATACATACATACATACAAACACTAAGTAGGGATTTTGTTCTAGAGATAATACATGTCTACATGTCTATTATCATAGACAACATCCCTCTCACACACATATACGGTATTTATGACATATTTAACACTAATAAATTGTCAACGTTTAGATAAAGCTCAGTCCATCTTTCTCAAGATGTCTTGAAAAAGTTGGACTGAGCTTCATTGAAACGTTGGCAATAAAAAAACACTGCTGTTTTGATCTTCCTCCTCTGACAAACCCGTTGGTGCCTCTGTACTTGTTTTGGATCTGTATGGATTTTTTGGGAGGTGAGAACCTGGGTATTTACCTCAAATGTAAGAGTCCCGTAGCTACCCTATCATCAAAAAGTTAATTTATTTCAGTAATTCAATTCAAAAAGTGAAACTCATATATTTTATATAGATCTGTTACACACAGAGTGATATATATTTCAAGCATTTCTTTCTTTTAATTTTAGTGATGATGGCTTACAGCTAGTGACAACCCAATATTCAATATCTCAGAAAAGTAGAATATTACAGAAGCCCAATAAAAAAAGGATTTTTATTACAGAAATGTTGGCTTACTGAAAAGTTTGTCTATGTACAGTATAGTATACAATCAATACTTGGTCAGGGCTCCTTTTTGCATGAATTACTGCATCAATGTAGCGTGGCATTGAGGCGATCAGCCTGTGGCACTGCTGGGGTGTTATGGAAGCCCAGGTTGCTTTGATAGCGGCCTTCAGCTCATCTGCATTGTTGGGTCTGGTGTCTCTCATCTTCTCCTTGACAATACCCCACAGATTCTCTCGATTTTGCTGGCCAATCAAGCACAGTGATACCATGATTATTAAACCAGGTATGGGTACTTTTGCCAGTGTGGGCAGGTGCCAAGTCCCGCTGGAAAATTAAATCGGCATCTCCATAAAGCTGGTCAGCAGAGGGAAGCATGAAGTGCCCTAGAAGTTCCTGGTAGAGGGCTGCGCTGACTTTCGACTTGATAAAACACTGTGTACCAATTCCAGGAGATGACATGGTTCCCCAACTTATCACTGACTGTGGAAACTTCACACTGGACCTTATGGAACTTGGATTCTGTGCCTCTTCACTCTCCCTCCAGACTTTGGGACCTTGATTTCCAAATGAAATACTACATTTTCCACAGTCAGTGATGAAAACATACAGAACTGCACTAAAGTGTATCTTTTATATCTTCTATAGTTTAGCTTTAAGTTTGAAGTCCTGTCTGGTAAATATGTGCTCTTATTGATTCTGCACGAATGTCATGCCTCTTTTTCATATTGAAATAACTGTAAGGCTGCATTCACAATAGCCTGCAAAGTAAAACTCAGCAGACTAGTGCCAACAGAAAGCAGTGTGATGCATTTTTCAGCACATTGCACTGCTTGCTTTTTTTTGTTTTTTTTTTTTTGTTTTTTGTTTGTTTTTTTTGTTTTTTTGAAGTGACAATTCTTTGTCAAAATTCAATGTCATTGCATTGTGCTGCTGTATGGTGACATGCAGTACCATCTATTGCAGTGGGGAAAGTTGCAGTCATGCTGCATTTTTTTGCACATTACATCAGTGTTGCAGTGTGAACAGGGCACATACAGAACAGTTGTTTGCTATGTGCACCAGCGATGACCTGCGTTTAGCCAGTGCAAGAAAACTGCAGGTCACCGCAAATAGTGTAAATGAGTCATAAGGCTTGATTCACATCTATAATAAAAAACATAAGTCGCGCTAAAAATGAAAAATCACAAATTAAGTGACATATAGTGCAAATTAATTAATAATGAACATTCAAAAAAATCCATAAACACAAAAATTAATAAACACAAAAGTTAATATAGAAAAAATTGATAGTGTAACAAAAAATCGATTAATGGATGGGAAAACGAATGGAAAAAAGAGTCCATTGAGGTAGTAAACCCCAGAGGTTATCCACCTTCGCCAGTGAAGAGGAAGGAGAGGGGGAGGAGGAGAAAGGATCTCAATCTGAGGAGAAGATCCCACTCTGTAAGTGGGAACCCTTACCTGAACAGGTGGACCCACTCAAGAGCGAGGTCGTATACGCAGGTAGATTAAGCCCTCTCCGGCACCTCCGAGAACCTCCTATTATGAACGGGAGCCTCTCAACAGGGTGTGTTGCAACCGGACAAGCAGGCTATCCAATCCGAACAGGTGGACGCTCTCGAGAGCAAGGTCATATATGCAGGCAGATTAAGGCTTCTGCGGGGACTGGTAGATCTCCAGGATCCTCCTATTATGGACGGGAGCCACTCAGTGGGGTATGATGGATCCAGACAAGCAGGCACTCCAATCTGGGAATATACACACAGAATGTTTTCTTACATTACAACATTGCCATCCACAGTACTATCCCAATGCGTTTCAACCCCTACAGTTGTGGTCTTCAGGAGAAATTGTTATTCTTAGAATATATTTTTACCAAGAGTAGTGGATGCTTGGAACAGACTTTCAGCAGAGGCTGTGAGTCAGTCAACAGTAAATGAATGTAAACATGTTGGGGACAAACAGATTTATGCTCCTCTTGTGGCTTTGCCTGTGAGAGACATTTGCACTTTAGCGTGGTATTTACCTCTTTTCTACCATTATCTTGATTCACATCTATGCATGTTGCTTTTGAGCATTTCTGCAGTGCTTTTTGCTGTATTCTTTTTTTTTTTACCGCCTTTTTGCCACAATGTGCATGGTTTTTTTTATGCTGTTTTTTTGGTGGGGAAACTTTGTTGTTGAGCAGATATGAAAACGCAAATCGTGGCAAAATCGCAATAAAAACACACTACGTGCTTTTCTGAAGCTTCTCTATTGAAGTCTGTTGAATAAAAAATCATTGTTTTGCATTTTAAAAAGTCCTGACCTTTTCCAAAAATGCTTAGGCAATGCATTGATGTGCATGTGTTCCATAGCAACCCACGTAAAAAAAAAAAAGTCCTGCATTTCTGCAAAAAGCATGAAAAAAAAACGCATTGGTGCAAATGGAGCCTAAGAGTTTTACATTAAAAACTCTCCAGTGTTCAATCAGAGATATAGTCCACTCCCTAAAAAGCCAACCCCTTCATGCTGACTTTCTCTTATACAGCCCAGACCTGCACCACTTACAGCAGAGTGGGCTCCTGCTGTACTCCCCCCTCTGCCCTCCTGCTTGTAAACAAGGTTTGCCTAAAGTAGGAGAAAATCGGCATGACAGTGTTGGCTTTTTATGGGAACAAAATATATAACCATTAAACACTATTTCATTTTTGTACCTGAAGGTGAGCTTTAACTTACTGTGCTAATACAAACTTTTTTTTTTTGTCTTATCCCTGGGCTGCAGCAGTAATGTAATCATACTTCAAGAGTTGCATATGGCTACCCTAAGCAATTAATTTAACTTAATTTCTGGAACTGACTACTTCCAGCCCTTTCCCCTCTGGGTGTTTGTATTCTTTAGAAGCTTAGCAGTGAAAGTTTCACTATATTCCAGCTATGGCCTGTGTAAATATGACAGAGGTTTTTCTAATGAGAGTCTAGAGAGCTGTAGTATACATTAGGCAATTAACCTCATTTCACCTTTTATCAGCCAAGTACAGTAAAAGCAAGACCAATCTGTTTCTGGTTGGGGAGTGCTACATTTTGCATAGCGTTCTTTGTAGGGCCTTAAGGTTTTTTTTTTACCTTTTAAATTCGATCTATGCATTAAAGTAAACATACTTTCTGTGCTGCAGGATCCCCCCCCCTTATACTTACCTGAGCGCGATCTTGATCCAGCACCGTGCAAGAGAGCAGCGGCTCCCTGCTGTTCCCCTCCTCACTGGGCAGAGCCATTGTCTCCCGCTGCTGCCAATCAAATGCTGTGACCAGGAAGTGAGGGGTGGGGCCAGTGTCAATAGACGTAGACAGGGCGGCTCAGGAGTGAGCCTGCACTAGTGCTCCCATAGAAGGCGGCCTTATATGATGCACTCGCTGAAGAGGAGGAACCAGGGGCTCCTGGGGGAGACCTCAAAAGGAGGAACTAGGGGCTCCTATTCTTTTGAGGGGGGAGACCTCAAAAGAATAGGATTTGGGGCTGTTCTTTGCAAACCCATTGCACAGAGCAGGTATGACAGGTTTATTATTTTAATTACAAAAATCCTGAGGTTATAATGTCACTTTAACGACTTCAGCTCCAGAAGGTTTACCCCCTTCATGACCAGGTCATTTTTTGCAAAGCGGCACTACGTTAATTTAACCCTTTCGCTGCCAGGCCCTGTGCTCCATTTTTGCAATTTTTCCATTGCTTTTTTATTTTCCTTTACAACTTTCAGAGTTTGTTAAAGACCCCCCAAACCATATATTTTCTGAAAGCAGATGACCAGTAGACTACAAATAAGGTGCTACTGATTTTTAGGGCACAATGATATTTGCGCAAATGTTCATCAAAACAATATTTTCTTATTTTCTTATTATTAGCAGATATAAACACAGCACATTTTATAAAATTCCTATTAAGTATAAAAGCTTAATTTGTATTGAGTTAATAAATAACAAATATTTGTAATTTTTTTTAATTACACCTTTTTGCAAAATGGTGAAAACAAAGTACGCAAAAATGTAAATAACCACATTGCTCAAAAAATCGGAGGGTTTTCATTGTTCCCTTACAGCTTTCAGAGTTTGTTCAAAACCCCCCAAACCATATATTTTCTGAAAGCATAGGATCAGTAGAATTAAAAGGTGCTACTGATTTTTAAGGCCCCATGTTATTTGCGCAAATGTTTACCAAAGCAATATTTTCTCTAAAAATGCACTAAAATCATTATTGGCAGATGCAAACACAGCAAATTTTACAAAATTCCTGCTAAATTCCTACTAAATATAAAAGCTTAACCTGTATTGAGTTAATAAATTCACAAATTTTAACCATCTCCCGCCCGGCCCATAGCAGATGACGGCCGGGCGGTGGTTCCGTTATCCTGACTGGGCGTCATATGACGTCCAGCAGGATAACATGCCGCCGCGCACCGCGGCGATCGGTGGAGCGGTGTGTCAGTCTGACACACCGCTCCACCGATCTTGGTAAAGAGATTCCGGCGGAGGTTCTTTACCACGTGATCAGCCGTGTCCAATCACGGCTGATCATGATGTCAAAAGGAAGAGCCGTTGATCGGCTTTTCCTCACTCGCGTCTGACAGACGGTCGGCGGCTCTCCTGACAGGGGGGGTCTGCGCTGATTGTTTATCAGTGCAGCCCCCCTCAGATGACCACACTGGACCACCAGGGATCGCCACTAGGACCACCAGGGAGAGGGGCAATGTGGATGGCCAGGTATGTACCCAATGGCCATCCACATGTGCCCAGTCAGTGCCCACAAATGGGCACTGATTGGGACCAGTATATTGCAGTGATGCCCAGCAATGCCACCCTTAGGGGCATCAGTGCCACCCATCAGTGTCCATTGGTGCCCATCAGTGCCCATCCGTGCCACCTATCATTGCCACCCATAAGTACAAATCAGTGCCACCT
Organism: Aquarana catesbeiana; assembly: GCF_042186555.1. Classification (NCBI taxonomy): domain Eukaryota; kingdom Metazoa; phylum Chordata; class Amphibia; order Anura; family Ranidae; genus Aquarana; species Aquarana catesbeiana. Next base: position 329,026,997 of record NC_133329.1, on the reverse strand, counting down.
ACGAGTGCCCATCGATGCCACCTATGAGTGCCCATCAGTGCCGCATACCAGTGCCACCTATCAGTGCCCATCAGTGCCGCCTATCAGTGCCCATCATCAGTGCAACCTCATTGGTGCCACCTCATCGGTGCCCATCAGTACTGCTGTATCAGTGCCCGTCACTGCAGCCATGTCAGTGCCCGTCATTGAAGAAGAAAACGTACTTATTTACAAAAATTTTTAACAAACAAAGAAACTTTTTTTTTTTTCAAAATTTTTGGTCTTTTTTTATTTGTTGCGCAAAAAATAGAAAACGCAGAGGTGATCAAATACCACCAAAAGAAAGCTCTATTTGTGGGAACAAAATGATAAAAAAATTGTTTGAGTACAGTGTTGCATGGCCGCGCAATTGTCATTCAAAATGTGACAGCGCTGAAAGCTGAAAATTGGTCTGGGCGGGAAGGTGTCTAAGTGCCTGGTATTGAAGTGGTTAAATAAATTAAAACATTTTAAATTGTGCCTTTTTGAGAAATAGTGAAAATTGGACTTATGCAAAAATTTTTTTAAAAATCTGGAGCTTTCAGAATTTGTAAAAAAAAACCCCAAACCATACATTTTCTGAAAGCACATGGCCATTAGAATAAAAAGAAGGTGCTACTGATTTTTAAGGCACTGCGATATTTACGCAAATGTTTATCAAATTTCGCTAAAAATACACGAAAATCATTAATAGTGGATTCATACACAGCAAAATGTACAAAATTCCTGCTAAATTGCTAGTAATTATAAAAAATAAAACTGTATTGAGTTAATAAATAACAAATAGTTTTACATTTTAAATTGCACCTTTTTGTGAAATGGTGAAAACTGAAGGTACGCAAAACTGTAAATCACAACAAATTATTCTAAAAATCCGGAGGTTACCATTTTTCACTTACAGCTTTCAGAATTTGAAAAGACCCCTCAAAGTAAACATTTTCTGAAAGCACATGACCTGTAGAATAAAAAAAGTGCAGATTTTTTGGGCCCCGCAATAATTGAGCAAGTGTTCTTCATATCACTATTTTCACAAACAAATACACTAAAATCATTAATGGTGCACATAAACAGAACATAGCTTACAAAATTTCTGTATATTACTACTAAAGCGTCGTTCACATGTGGCATACTAAAGTGTACGCCCATGGAGGGCCAGGTTTACCCGCACCGGGATGCACAGGTGTTCCATGTTTCCCCATACAGGCAGTCCCATTTATGTCAATTGGGATGCCAAGGCATAGCTGCTGTTCCCAATCTGACATCTGTGTTGGTGTGGGTACATGACCCCGAACACAGACAGTGTGAGCTCAGGGACATGGATGTAAAATTGGGAGCAACGGCTCTGTTCGTGCAGTGGCTACATCCCAAATTACATCAATGGGACTGCCTGTGTGATTGGGTCTGCCTGTCGGATTTTCAGGCAGGCCCAATCGGACCACCCATTGTTCTCCCATTGCTCTCTATGAAGAGGCTGATGTAAATGGACATGTGTCCATTTACACCCACCTGCATCTGATCCAGTCCAGTCTGCTAAAAACAGATGGATGGGTATTCCATTCCCCATCCATCTAGCAGATCAGATCGGATGGTATCCGATGGAAATGGACAGGCGGTCCGTTTCTATCCGACCGCCCCATAGAGAACAGCGGGCTGTGTCTGTGTCCACTGTGCATCAGCGGAGCTGACACTGACCTGTCATCCACCTGCTCAGTGCGGATCAGCAGACAGATCCCTCGCTGAGGAGGTGGATTTGCTTGACAGAGTCCACTCCATGTTCATAGGGGTCTTACCAGGAGCGGCCGGTCCATTAGGGGCGCCGCCCCCCTGCAGGGCACCGGACTCAAGCCACATGATTAGAGCTTGAGGCTCTAATTGGCTTGAAAAAGGTTGGGCTCGGGGCACAGAGCATTGCACGCCGAACGCACCCACTTGTGTCAATAACAAATTAATATTCACTATTGTCTTCCGGCTTCTCCCAAGGAGAGGTGTGTCGCCGTGGAGAGGCTGAGTGTGGGCGGACCTGGGGGGGGGTTGCCGTCCCCCAAAAAAGTCCCTGGCTCTTTCTATGTTTTTTTTTTTTTTTTTTTTATGCTTTTTTAAAAAAAATAGTTGTTTTTTTATTTATAATTTTTTTTTTTTTTTTTGCATTTTATTCTTTTTGGGGTGGAGAGGGGGGTGTCTTTGAGATATCAGATAATCTGTATAGAGATTCCTAATTTATTCATAAAATGACAGTCTAATACATAGTGACACTTGCGGTTTACTATGATCAGCTGTCAGTGGAACATCTAGGAGCAATCTGTAGTGACCGCTTCCTGTGCCCACTCTACTACGGGGGGGCTTGGTCAACACATGATTACCAAGCCCCAACTACACCCCCACCTGCATCGCTATAAACAAAAGACCGTCTATTTTGAGGAAAAAAAACATTTTTTACTTTCGGCTATAAAACATTCCCAATAAAAAAAAAAAATTTAAAAAATTGAATTTCTTCATCAATTTAGGCCAATATGTATGCTGTTTACTGTATACTTTGGATAGTTTTTGTTTTTTAACTTGGACGGTGTTTTAGTAGTTTGCTGTTAACGTCATGGAGGTAAGTTGCTACGCAGGTAAAAGCAGAATGAAACATGATTAATATAATTTTATAGTACACTTAGATGGTGGCGCCCCCCGTCCTGTTATTCTTAAAATAATTACCTTTTATGAAGCAGATATACACTCAAATTAAAAAAAAAGGGGGTAACTATAAGTAGTTTATGGTATAAAATGAGTATCTTGATCCTGTTCTAGTTTTGCCGGTTAACATTGTTTAGAACAATTAATTTAGTACTTTCTGGTCCCCAGCTGTTTAATGTACATAGATGTTTCAATAATGTTTCTGCACACTTGGCACTTAACACAGTAAAAGCTCAAAATGATATGTTGCTACTATGATCACTTTTCAGGTGCCTTGAAAATACACATGAGATTTTACTTTGAGTAAACAGTTTGACTTTTTCCTCCTCGGTGTGCATTTTTTTTTTTTTTTGCCTTTAATAGATCATTAGATTAAGATTTGAGTTCTTTGGAAATAAATGTAGTTACCATTTCATTATTTGCTAAGCAACCCATAATCCCTGCCTAAGCCTCATCTGCATTTTGCAGTTTGCAGAGAAAGCAGGCGATGGCTGAATGCAGGCTTCCTTTGGGAATACAGCGAATGTAATGAGCTTGATAGTCTGGTGGGCTCAATAAATCAAATAAAGGAAAACATTTCTCATTTCTGAATAAAAGCATTTATCACCCCGTGTTTATTCATTCATGGTCACAAGATTGATTGGCTGCTTGTATCATGGATATATACCAAAGCATTTATTTTTATTTATTTAATTTTTTTTTTCTGTTTTCTGTCCCCTCCCTCCCTCTCTTTCAGTGGGCAAGTTGAGGAAGCAATGGCTGAAGGACAGCATTTCAGATGTCGGAATCGGCATGCTCCGGTCGGTCAAGAATTACGTGGATCCCAACAACATCTTCGGCAACCGAAACCTTTTATAAATGCGGCTATCTGTATTTCCATTTTTGCGTCCAGATGTTTTAATACTGTACAGTTATCCCACTATAACAACACGGTCAGGACAGGCTTGACGAGGCAGAGCTGAAACATGTGATGAAGTGAGAGAGAGCGATAAAAACAAATTCTTTTCTTTGTCGATCAAATGTCCTTTTGTTCTGATAGATTGTTAAGGAGCAGTCTTCCTAATAATTGGGCTTGGCAGTCAGTATTAAGGGGGACAGCTGTGCTTTGCCGACTGCTCCTGACCCTCCAGACATATGTTACATTAACGTGCCCTCTCTTGTCGGGGTTTGAAAATTCACTTTGTCTCAGCCACGCTCTAACCTAAAATGCATAGCATGCTGCTTTTTATAGCAAAATGGCAATTTCTTAAACTAGTCAGGCAAGACGTTGATTTATCGGGATCGGTTTTTCAGGCCATGGCCAGCGCTAAGGGTAAACCGTTTACTTTCTAACCAATTCAGACTAACTCTGTTATGGTAAAATTAAAAGCCATCTGTATACCAGACAGAATTGTTGACTATTAAGATAATACATAAAGCGGCGGACTTTATTTAGGAAGTGTTTTGCTACAAGAATACAGATTATAATGAAATGGGCTGAGAAGTCATTCGCTTAAAATGAAATGCAGCTTTTCTTTCGTAACTCGGAGGTTCATTTTCCTGTCATCACACTCACTGCAAGTCCGAAAATAAGGAGTTTGAATATCCCTCATTGTGGGGTAATAGGTGGAGGCATACAAATTATTCCTTTCCAGCCCAGTAGTCAAGTGTGCATCCAGGGCCACTAGATTATCACATTTCTACCATTTATCTAGCTTGAATAAAGCAGAAATATTGCTCTATATTTAAGCTGTATCTGTGGTGCAAAGCAATGGTTTTGGATGCATAATTGGCTACAGAGACATGAGCATAGTTTTGCATGTCATTGCCTTATTTATTTATTTTTACATTTAAAGGGTAACTCCACCTTTCGCGGGAAAAAAATGGCAAATACAAAAAAAATAATATAGCATATACAATTGCTACACAAGTCCGATTGTAATTCGATGTTATTAAAAAGTACCTTTCATTTTCAATCTGCAGTGTTAATTTCTGTAATAAGGCAACCTGGAGGTGTTCTGTACACAGATGGTGTAGAACATCCCGCAGGATTGTCATTTCCTGCTTGTGCGATTGGCTTAATGATTTTCCCAGAAGTCTGCAGTAAGATGAAAGTCAAATTTTGAGCACACCTTGCAACAAAAATTTTATTTTTGGTGAGATATTCTGAAAGGGAAATCATGTCTAAAGGGATGCAGACTCTGCTACTTTCCTCATTAGAACCCTGCAAGTGCAGCAGCTGATTGCTAAATTATACAGTCACTCGCATTCCTTCACTTGGCACATTTTTTTCTCAACAAAAGTGGAGTTACTCTTTAGGGCATTGCTGCACTTTGAGTCTAAGTTCACATATGTGCAGGTGTGTACTTGCATGGGCACGGCAGCCTGTTCATTTGAATGGGCTGCTGTACCCATAGGAAATGCAGGGAAAAAGACACCAATCGTTTTTTTTAAATGCCCGACACAGAACCGCATGGTACAGCAACATGTGAAAATGCTTCCTATTTTGTAATGGCACCCCCCCCCCCCCCCCGTGCGTATGCTAGTCAGCGGCTCGTTTTGCCTGTGGGTTGGGAGCGTGTGCGATTTATGCACGCATTCCTGACCTGCACATATGTCAACATAGCCCATGATACTGGAAAGTGGGTCTGAAAGACATTCATTTATGTTGCTGATAGCAACCAATGAGGGTCTTCTCTTTTTTGTAACCAGAATTTTTATTTTCTAACTAGAATTTTAAATGTAGGCATTCTCTTTTACATATCTGATAAATAAGACCCAATATTTTCAATAACTCTCTGTAAAAGTGGCGATATTGATGAATGTGTCAAAATAAGATCTGTTTGTATTGTCACGGGCTAGTGAATACACCTAGGATTGCTCCTGCTTTTACACTGTTTTGTGACATGATGACAATGCATTGACGATGTTTATAATTTTACATTCAAAGTTTTTAATATAGGAGTTGCTACACTGATTGCAACAGATCTTGGTTCAATGCATACTACAGACAATTAAAACCTGCATGTTATTCCTTCTCCATAAAATGGGTGAAAATCTAAACGTTCGTCAGAAACAACGCTCTAACCCTCGTGTACACAGACCTTTACACTAGGACTATACCCCCAGCAATAAGGCTCACTATGTATATTACAATCAGACCATACAGTGGCTGAAAAATAACCTTTTATACTGTATCTATCCAAATTGTGTAATATGAAGACCTACCTAAATGATCAAATCAATTTACATCCAATCAGGCAGGCCTTTGTACTATGTACTTGTTGGAAGATCCAAAGGAGATTGTTTTATCAAATTGTAATGTGTTATGAACTTAAGGCCCCTTTCACACGAGCGGACCGATGGGGTCCACCTGTCAATTTTTTTTTTAGGTGGACTTAATTGTACCATCCATTGCCCTCTATAGAGCGGCGGATGTCAGTGGACATATGTCCGTTTACACCTGCCGACATCCGATCTGATCCTATCCATTAAAAACAGATGGATGGGGGATCCATCCGTCTGGCGAGTCTGATGATGGTTGAATGTAAACAGACAGGCTGTCCGTTTACATCTGACCACCCAAAGAGGAAAGCAGGCTTTCTGTGTCCACTCTGCATAAATGGACACGGAGCTGTCAATCCGCCGGATCAGTGGGAGTAGGAGATCCTCTGCTAAGCAAGTGGATCCATGGGTGGAGTCCGCCAGTGTGAGAGAGCCCTTAGATGGCCTAGATGTTGAAGGGAATCTGTTACAAATCTAGATTTAGATGATGGAATTTTACATTCTTCAACTTGCAAGCCTCATGCTATTCCTGAGATCAGGGACGTACCTAGAGCATTTGGCATCCAGGGCGGATCCTATATCTGGCACCCCCCCCCTCACTGATCATGCCTGTACGCGCTTGGCCCCCTCGTACCTGTATGGGCTCGGCCCCCTCGTACCTGTATGGGCTCGGCCCCCTCGTACCTGTAGGGGCTCGGCCCCCTCGTACCTGTAGGGGCTCGGCCCCCTCGTACCTGTAGGGGCTCGGCCCCCTCGTACCTGTAGGGGCTCGGCCCCCTCGTACCTGTACGGGCTCGGCCCCCTCGTACCTGTACGGGCTCGGCCCCCTCGTACCTGTACGGGCTCGGCCCCCTCGTACCTGTACGGGCTCGGCCCCCTCGTACCTGTACGGGCTCGGCCCCCTCGTACCTGTACGCTCTTGACCCCCCTCGTACCTGTACGCCCTTGACCCCCCTCGTACCTGTACGCCCTTGACCCCCCTCGTACCTGTACGCCCTTGACCCCCCTCGTACCTGTACGCCCTTGACCCCCCTCGTACCTGTACGCCCTTGACCCCCCTCGTACCTGTACGCCCTTGACCCCCCCTCGTACCTGTACGCCCTTGACCCCCCCTCGTACCTGTACGCCCTTGACCCCCCCGTACCTGTACGCCCTTGACCCCCCCCCGTACCTGTACGCCCTTGACCCCCCTCGTACCTGTACGCCCTTGACCCCCCTCGTACCTGTACGCCCTTGACCCCCCTCGTACCTGTACGCCCTTGACCCCCCTCGTACCTGTACGCCCTTGACCCCCCTCGTACCTGTACGCCCTTGACCCCCCTCGTACCTGTACGCCCTTGACCCCCCTCGTACCTGTACGCCCTTGACCCCCCCTCGTACCTGTACGCCCTTGACCCCCCTCGTACCTGTACGCCCTTGACCCCCCCTCGTACCTGTACGCCCTTGACCCCCCCTCGTACCTGTACACCCTTAGCCCCTCTTGTACTTGTGCGCGCTCAGCCCCCTTGTACCTGTGCTCGCTCGGCCCCCTCATACCTGCGCGCGCTCAGCTCCCCCCCTCACAACTGTACATACTCAGCTGGCCACCACACACACACATCTGTAAACACACACAACATGAAGCAGCCAGAGCAGAGGTGGCAGTATAGAGCCCGATGTGAGCTTAGTGACACTGAACAACAGACGCTGCACACTCGCACGAACACAGAGAGCCAGCACAGCTACAGAACACCTCCTGCACCCGCCACTGCCTTGTCCCGGCTCTGATAGCTGGTCTGAAACACAACACCCCCCCACCCCCCCCCCCCGCCAATGTGTGGAACCCGGTGCAGTGAAGTTAGAAGGCACAGACACACATTGAACAATAAGCTTACATAAAAAAAGTTGTAGCAGGTTTTGAAGCACTTTTAGTCATAAAAAAAAGAGAAACTTGGGGGCTTAGTGATAGCATAGCACAGGCCCTGGAAATAAAAACAAATGTGGGGGGTGGAAGATCACCAGAGATGCTCTGCTGCAAACGTTCGTGTGGAGGCATTAAAGCTGAACTGTAGATAAGCAGTTAGGTACAGTCATGGGGAGGATCTATATGTATACAGTACATATGCACACATTGTTTTCAGAAAGTCTGCCAGATAACAACACCAGATCCTTTAACACTATGTACCAGCACACAGCCCACCCTGCTTATTTTTAAGAGAAGGAGTAGCGGGGCACTAATGACTCCAGTAGGATCTAATTGACTCCCAGTGTTGCTTCTTTCTTCACCCCTTCTGAGCCCTGCGTTTGCAGTGGATTGCAGGAAGCTTAAAAAACATTTTTTTTTTATAAGTCCAGGTAATGATTTTACATGTTGTTTAGTTTCAGGTGCACACACACCAAGTTCCCCATTCTGACACCTGTGTGCACAGAGCCCTAATAAAAATGTTTATAGAGGATCTGGATATAAAATGATCCTGTTCTAGAACAGCGGAGGATTTAGGTCATGACAGAAGAGCTACGTGGAGAGAAATGGGTTAGCTGTTTTCAGGATGCTCTCAATACATCTCCTCCCTTTATAATCCACTGCCTGGCACTTGGGCAGCCTTCTGTACTGTTCAGTGGTACAGGGTTTTCATAATGTGTGGCTAGGATGCACAAAACGGCTGGTCCTCATTTCCTTGTCAGAGGGTGGCAGCTGCTCTGTGCTGGAGCATCCCTACCGAGACAACAAAGTCTGATTCTTGGAAGTGTCTGCAGAAACAGCTGTTCACTCTGCCTCCTAGTAGACTGTCTCCCGGGAGAGCAAACACATTAACACCATCATGCTTTAAAGCAGAACTCCAGTCGGTACAAAATCACCAGTAAGTTTGCATAACCTGTTATCTGAATCTTCTCTTATATATTTGATTTAAGTTGAACTGCAGCAGTCCTGGCACATTGACGTTATCTCTGCAGATTAGCTCTGCCAATCTTGCACATCTGCTTATGTTAATTGGGAGTTCCCCTTTAGAAAAAAAAGTCTCACTGTTTGATATTTTCATGATCCATTCCAGTAACATTGAATATTTAAGAGGGACTGCAGACAAAACCTAAAGAAAAGAAAAACTATTTGCGGCTGTCTGTTTTTTAGCTTAGGTTGTACTATTGGAAAAAGTAAAATGCATCTAATAAATAAAATTTAAAAAAATCCCACTAACATGCTCGATACCCCCCCATCCCCATGTGCTTTAATAAGTAACATTGTTAGAGACCCTTCCACCGACTTTTTGAAAAATTGCAGGTAACAGCACATCAAAATCAAGTGTTTTAAATGCATACTTGCAGTGTTTTCATTCCTTAAATTATATTTTCTTCTTTTGCAATGTGCCTTGCTAGAAAATGAGTGTGCTTGAAAATTTGACTACTCCAGGAAGTTTTTTGATTCCCTAGCACAGCTCCCTGCCTCTTTGCACGTCATCGCCCTCTGCTCTTTTAGGTGTGTCTAATTACTGTCTGTGATGGGCCAACTCCTCTACCGTTCCTTTTGCTCCCCTACACAACCTTTATTATAGTTGCCAGAAGAGGAGTAAAAGGAAATGCTATAGACGGAGTGTACTTGGAATGATGGCTTTGAGACTGCTGACATCACACCAAAGTGGGGGGGATTTTGGATGTCTACACAAGGGGCTTTTACAGATAAATATTGTGCCTAAAATAAGTTGAATGCACATATAATCTTATGGGAAGGTGGTTGTTAAAATGAATGGTCTGATGACAGGGTCTTTGTAAGCTGTGAGGGGCCTTCTGCTCAGGTATTGCTGCAGCTCACATGAAAATACTGTGCACTCAACCTGAGATTGTCATTTTACCAGTAAAAGTTGCCCTGATAGTAGTTCTTCTGCTCAGTGTCACTTGCCTGGTGACATCCCAGAAAAAGGGCACCGTGCAGTGTACCTGTGGTTTTCTGTTAACTGTGCTCTTCCATAGACTTCTATTTAATCAAGCGTGTTTGGTATGTTTTTTAAAAGCACACCAAAGATGCAGCATGCAGAAATTTTGGTCCACATTTAGAAAACACACTAAAAACCTCCTAACAGAAGTCTATGGAAAAGTACGAATAACCCACATGAAAATCATGGGTACCTTGTGCTGCACCCGTGCTGCAGCCAAACCACTGCATGGCAGTGTGAAAGCGCCTAATCTGATGACCAGCTGCAAAATGTTTATAGACGCATGGTTAAGCCAATGCTAAACTTTATTAGATGCAAGTCATTTCAGCTAATTTCTTTTTAATAATCATCTTTTATACGTTGTATACCTTTTCTCAGTGTTGGTGTACTACTATCTGCCCTATTGCCATACCCTTATGATAGACTCTCACAAGTAAGCCTGTTCTCAACATCAAAGTCCTGCTCTGAATAATGATATCTAAACAGGTCACCTATTTACGGTCCCTCTTAGTGGAGCAGAAGTTTAGTCTATAAAAGCATATATAGTGATACACTGCAGATGTTTTTATTGTACAGCTGAAAATGTGATACTGCAAGTAAACTTGCCTAATGGCACATGTGCATCCATGTTATCCCATTTCCACATTGCTGCTGTCTGTTGAACAGCTGGAAAATGAACACACTTATGAAGAAACTTGGTCTTGTTGCTATGCCGCCATCTTTTTATGAGAACTTCATTTACAGCATTGTGACATTTTCAGCTCTCGGCTAAACAGTGCAGCACATATAACTGAAATAAGAAGGTAAAAATATGTCAGCTGTTGTAGGAAGCAGGGAACGCTACAGCTGCCATCCTTCCATAACATCATACATAGATTTGTAGCACACTACATTGCTGCTCCAGGTGGGTTCCCTAGCCCAGCTCGTATGCGGAACAATATGAAAGAGGAGAAATCTGGATGGCTACACAACAACGATCCGCTTTTATTAAACTATTAAGACCAAAATGACAGGTGGTACAGTTAAAAACTGACAGGTAAACGCATTTCAGGCTAAAATCAGCACTTATTCACGAATAAGGGGCTGATTTTAGCCTGAAACGCATTCACCTGTTAGTCCTTTACTGTACCTATACCATCTGTCATTTTGATCTTAATGGTATAATAAAAGTGGACCATGGTGAGAATCCCTCTGGATTTTTCTTGTTCCGTGGCATACATACCTTTTTTTTTTTTTTTTTTAGTAAGATCATGTACCTTGTACCCTTAGTCTAGCCGTACACGTAGCCCACAGGCTGAACAAGAGAAATCTAAAAGATTCCTCCATCCATGCCCTGCGTAGTGGATGAAGGAATCTCCCCTGCTGCCTACTGTATACCGACAGCCAACACCCATGACGGTAAGAATACCCAAACAGTGAATGCATCTGTTTGGATGCAGTCACTGTTCATATGGCAATTTTCCACCCAGTCTCTTCAACAAAAATCCACTTTTGTGAACCTGGGTGGTGCCAACAAGGCCACCCCCAGCTTTCATTTTGGACAATTCAAGAGGCATCTGCTGAAATTTATGGCAGACTTTAGAATGGCAAAGAGCTCAGGTGAGTTCAGATCCTTGTCTGAATCCACGTGAGTGAGCCCGCCAGGAAGTTATCACTGTACTAGGCCAATCCTAAGTGGCCAAGACATTATTCATTCCGCAGCCACATGTATACATGCAGATGCTGGGCAGGGAATGCCCTGGCTGCTGATTGGCCCAGTACAGGCGACCGCTTCCAGCTGGGTTTGGACTAGGATGTGAACTCGCCTAAGCTCATCGCTATCCAGGACTGTTTTTAAATAAGCAGATATCTGCCATCCTAGGAGGTTGTTGGTGAGAGCTCAACTGTTCCTTTTCTGTCTTGGATCTGAACTGCGGTTATTAGACCCTAGACCTAGAGCAAAAGGAGAGAACTGAGAAGGTGTCAGTAACCTTGTAATGCAGTTCCCAAAGACAGGCCAGCATATTGACTTATCTGCAATGCTCTTTCTTTCCTCATCCCCTTTACTCTGCTGTGCTAAGATACTAGGGAGTTTCTTCTTCCTCCATAGCTGAGCTGTGATATTGGGGTGCATTATCTGCTCTCGTACAAAAGGTAATCTTGGCACCATGAATTTGTTTTTTTGCTTACAGAGGGCCTACTCCCATTATGGACCAGTCTGTTTTTTACACCTAAAAGAGTTTTCATAATTTAACATGATTGCCAACCCTGTCCTCCCATAACGCAGAGGAATGAATGGAGATTTCTTTCCCACAGCCAGAACAGTTGGGGCAAGAACAGTCAGCGTCAAAAACCATGCAGCTATTTAGGAGTAGATCGCACTTCACCACACCATGTGATTGGAAAAGGAATGCCTATTCAATGTTCTGCTAAGCTGATGTAGACCAGCAGTAGGAGACAAGCAGTGATGCCTAACCTAGTGCATGTCTGGCAGATCAGAGCATTTCCCATTTACAGACATGGTGGAGCAATCATCAGTTCAGAAAGATAATTCAACTGGTTTCTAGTTAAAATATTTACGGATATGATAATCTTTTGAATGGCTGACCTGTAGTGAAGTGAATAGTAAAGGACCACTTACACTGGTTAGCAGGCACCATACTACCTTCAGTTTGCTATAGAACACCTGGGAATCCTTTAAACCTGCGGTGCTTTATAATGAAAATACTGTCTCTTTCCCTCCTCATTGTAATGAGAAGGCTTACTACCAAATCAGTAAGGTGCAGGTTATGGCTCGAAACTAGGAACCAGGAATCTTGTTATTGTGTTTTAAAAAAAGCCCAGATCTTGAGAAACAAAGGTTATAGGTATCTGCCATCCAGTGGCTATGGCCTTTACCTATTTGTTTTCACTCACAGCTTTGAATTGTTCCAGATGACCGATAAAACTGGACCATATGCCTCGATGTTCATATCAATAGTGAACTTAAATATGCCTTCTGAGAACGCGAGCTAGAAGGCACAAATGCTCGCTCTTCCATTGGCGTTATAGACCGGATGGCTTTCTATTTGTAATAATGGGATACTTGCCTTTAACCCCTTCACTACTGCAGCACCTTTATCAAGCAGTGAACTGGTTAAAATTCTAATCTAGCCATATAACTTTTTTTGTACAGAAATGCTAACATCTTCATATTGTCTGTTCAGTACAGAATTTATGACATAAAATTAATGTTTTCACCCAAGCGGCCTTGTTGTCTTCATTTTATTAGTCGTTTATGCTGGAATGAAAGCTTTATAGTTCTTACTTTATTATACTTATTTTTTATTGTTTTTGACTCCATGTAAATAACACCAAGGCTCAAGGTTAGCAGTGCATAGTTTGAAATTGTCAAATGTTTACATATTATTAGGGACATTGTGCATAGTGATGTAATATTTCCTGGTTATAAAGTGTCAGGTTCTAAAATAAGTATTTAAATAGAATAATAGTAATAGTTTATGAAAATGACGTATCTTTGTGTATTGTACCAGAAGGCTTGTGTCATAAAGACTTCAGTGTAGACTTTGTTTTCTTACCCATATTTTAAAAAGAACGGAATTAAAGTTGACCTCCCAGGACACGAAAAAGTCCTCTCTTGCAGTTGGGCTGCGCCCACACTTCAAGATTTATCCGCTCTTTTACATCTAGGGGACTTGGTAAAGCACTTTTTTTCTTATTTGCCTGATCCTCCACTCCTGTAGGCTTCTTTGCGCTGCTAAACCAGTTTCCACAGCCTCTTCTCCTCTATTCTCTGGCCATCTAAGTTCCTCCTACTCTATTGAGACAGGAATCGTAGCCCTGCACTGGACTTGAGGATGCCGAGGAACAGGCCACTGCCAAAACACTGTCTGCCAAGGAAGTGAAGGTTCTGATAAGTTTAAGTGCATTTCAGTTCCCTAGACAGAATTGAACAGTTGACCCTTTGTAGTGTGGTTGAAGCCCCACTGCAAGGGGATAATATTTAGATATCCTGGAGTTTGCCTTTAAAGTCACAGAAAGCATTAGCAGTACACTCCTGTCACACATGAACAGTTTGCATCTGAACAATTTTTATCCTTGTTGCCCATCTAGTTACTCTATAGTTGTCGATGCTCTTCCTGTATGTGAATTTGTCAATATGCAAACCAGTGTGTTCCATTGTTCATCTCATCCAACTACAGCTTTTTTTTACACTTGTTGGAGCATGAGAGGGAGGTTGCACAGAATTGATAAAGATCTTGTGATTCCGGCTAGTGAATTTTCCATTGAATCTGTGTTCATGGAAATAAAGTGTAAACCCAGGAACAAAAAAGCTTACGAGCCCTTAGATGTGGTGACTGCTAGGGGAGAAAACGATTTATATACTGTACTGTATGGAGGAGCAGTGTTGTCACCATAGCATAGGCTACTCATCCATTATTTGGACTATAGAATACCTCCCTCTTTCCATTACTCCATAACGTGGAGGGGGTGTTCTGTATTCTGTAGAGGAGAACTGGGCAGGGCTGATTACATTGCTTGAGAGTTCACTGCGGCACAGGTACAGTACATGTAAGTAGGAGCTCACTGAACTGTTGGCAACAACCTAATAAACATTTTTAGTGAAAAGGAGGCAAAATGAGGAGAAACATGCGTGTACTGCAGATGTACTATTTTTTTTTTTTTTTTTTTTTTTTTTGCAATATCCACCTATTTGCACAGACCCCTCTCCCAATGCAAGAAATAGTGCAAAAAAAAAAAAAAAAACGGCGTAAACAAAAGTTAAATAATATACTTAAAGTATAACTAAAGGCAAAACTTTTTTGTTTTCGTTTTGGATGGAGTGGAGAGAGATTAAAATGTTTGACAGTTTTTATTGCTGTCTGTACCCCCATTAGGGAGATGCACCCTCTCTATTTGTCCTGTTTACCATTATCATTGAAAGCAAAAGAAAACTACAAATTTTGGGTTGTCCCCAGAAAAGTAATAGAGGGGAAATCTTCCAAAGGGGACACTAGTTCTGGTGACCTGGGGGTCTCTGAGAGATTCCCTTAATTTGCTGGGATTTTCTCTTACTTCCTGGTTTGGCTATTGGACAGGAAGTGAAGTGAAATCTCCACCATGGGGCAAAGAGCAAAAATAAATCCTACAGGGGTTATGACCCTCCCTTACTCTATCCAAAATGAAAAAAAACTTTGCCTATAGTTTTACTTTTAAAGGGATTGTAAAGGCTTGTTTAAAAAAAAAATAAATAAACATATTATACTTACTTTCTCTGTACAGTGGATTTGCACTGAGCAGCCCGGATCCTCCTCTGCTCGGGTCCCTCTTTGCTGCTCCTGGCCCCTCCCTCCTATCGAGTGCCCCCACAGACAGCAGCTTCCTATGGGGACACTGGAGCCAAGTCACAGCTCCATGTGTCCATTCGGACACGGAGCCCGACCCTGCCCCTCTCTCCCCTGATTGGCTGACTGACTTTGATTGACAGCCACGGGAGCCAATGGCGCCACTGCTGTGTGTCAGCCAGTCAGGAGGAGTGTCCTGGACAGCTTAGACATTCAAGAACATCGTAGGAGAGAGATGGGGCTCAGGTAAGTAATTAGGAGGTGCTGGGGAGGCTGCTACACAAAAGTTTTTTCATCTTAATGCATAGAATGCATTAAGATAAAAACCTTCTGCCTTTACAACTCCTAACTTATTCATGCCCACAGCTGAAGTCTCTGTCCTTCCAGTGAGATTTAGGGGAATACTGAGTAGCCCAGATCTTGTAAAAGATGCTTCTGCACTGTGCTGGAGTGTCATATCACAAGATTTGGGCTACTTGCCATTTTTGGTGATGGTGGTGATGTCACCCCCCTGCAGTGAGGAAGGTAAGTACATCAACAAATTTTTACTATCCTTTTTTGTTAAGGAAATGTGTGAACTTGCTAAGGTCTGCTTTAAGTACATTTCAAATTCAAGCTAAATTGAGAGTGATTTTCAACTTCAACGGTTTCCTGCATACCTCTAACTGTACACAGAACAGATTTTCCTTTTTGTGTCTGGATTTGCTTTTTAAAGTGACCCTGTCACCCCTGGGTCACTTGTACTCAAAGAACAGGCCCTATAATTACTTTTCCATTGGCCCGTGTGGTGAAACACTATCACCTCCCTTGGCTACAGTCTTGGTGTGTTATGCCTGCTCCTCACTACACGCTCTGGTTCTTCCTGCAGACTTCTATATCATTACAGGGTGTGCAAGCCAATAATGAGAGGGTGGTTATAGAAGCAGTAGCACAATTTGAAGTGTACTAAATAAAAAAAAATCAGGACATTAAATTAATCTTAAAAAAAAAAAAATAATAATAATAAAAAAAAATAATATATAAATGGGATGGCATTGCTGCCTTCTTTGAAAATTATGGTAACTTAGCTGTCAGGCTGATCCTTTACCTTCAGTTCTTTCTGACTTCCTGACCTGATAAGTATGCAGCAAATTAAGTCAGAAGATACAACTCCTAAACTTAAAACTTGTTCCGGTTCAGTGATTTAGGAAGCGTTGAAGTGAATTGATGAGCGTGATGGCCAGATGCCGTTTTATGGAAATCAGCCATGGTAGTTTATATATTTTTTCTATGACGGGAAAAAATACCAGGGCTTTCAGTTGACGCAATCAGGTTATATGACAGTATTTCTATTCCAATACCATTGCTAAGTGGAGCAATATATGATTAAAAATTGAAACTGCACTTAGATAAAATAAAATCATATAAAATTCTCAATTTTTTAATGATAGAAGCAGCGACTCTGCTGTGAGATGTCTAACGCAGAGCAAGTTCAAATAGAAAGTCTGTTAGATGTCACGTATGATGAAACGAGTAGGGCAGAATGAGGTTTTGACGTCATCGAGTGTCCCCGGAAGTGCGGGTTGATTTTGCAGTATGCCCAGGAATCTTAATAAGCTAAACCTTTTCATTGATGTAAGTACAAGCTTTACTATTTAATAAATAATGAAGATAAATGGGAAAACTCTGGACAGCCGCACTCAAAAGAACGAATTCTTGCCTTTTTGAAAAATTGGGATCACACTGTACAAGCCACAGCAAAGTGATACAGACAGGAGCTGACGCGTTTCACACTACGAAGAGTGCTTACTCATAGCGGCTGTCCAGAGTTTTCCCGTTTTTATCTTCATTGGCTATACGCATTAGCCAGCACCTGGGGCTCTTCAATTCCGGAGAAGAAGTCTTTTCAGTTGACCGACCTGAAGCGGTGGTATTTCCTTACTATTTAATAAAGTTTAATTAACCATTTTTACACTATGTGGAGCTTCTTCTTTTATTCCTGTGATAACTCCATGGAGATGATGCTGAGATGACAATTACAGCCTTAACCTCTGTCCTCCTAATGAACATCTTTGAGAAATACCCTGGCTTGGGTTGTTTGGCCACAGGCTCAGTTGACCTCTCTTTGATTAGAGGGTCCTATTAAGTCAGTAAGCCTGCACTCTTTATTTAGTTGGTGGTGTCACGGCTTAAAGGCTGCAATAGTGGTGTTGGAGGTTCGCTGCTTTTGAATATTCACCAAGAGAATGCAATTCTGCACTCTCACTTTGCACACTTTTATCTTTTCTGCATTTGGACTTCACTTTGTATGGTTATCCCTAAATAGGGAAAATCTGTATGTAAAGTGGAGTAGTGACACATAGGATGTATTAGGCCTTTTTATTTTGAATGCTTCTGAACGCAGTGTTATTTCAGTCATGTATCCATGTACATTGTGGCATTTGAATTCATAATTTAAAGCAGCATTCAGGGGCATAAAAAAATGACCAACAACTGCATTCAGAAAGGAGATAACTAAAATGCTTTATGTACATAAACGCACACTAATGCATGTAAATTCAATATAGTGGTTAAAATTTAAAGATGTGCTTGACAAAAAAAATTTCAATTCAGATTCATTCGTTAAGTCAATCATTTTGTTTTGTCATATTCTTTGTTAGAATTATTCATTTTCGGAATTTATTTTCGTATATTCAGATTCAGTTATGTCGGAAGATTTGGATTCATTCCTTATGTTTAAAGTGCAGCTTTGGATTGCAACCTTGATACCTTGCGACTTGCTTGCAACTTTGGCTTTGTCCAATTGTAACAAGCGTGTGACACATATTAAAAGCCACTGAAGTCGCAAACAAATGGAATACTTTTGTTTTCATTATAATTTATTTTCGATTCTTTGAAATTTGTTGCTATTGTGATTTGGATACATCTGAATCGGGAAAATATTGTCCGAATTTAGATTTGTAATGAAACAAATCACACATGTCTCGTTAGAATAAATTCTTATTCTAGGCAATAAAATGAGTTTACGTACATACACTTCTAAACACCATACGCCTTTTGCAATTATGTGCCAAAACCCGCATTTTTTATATTGGACTTTTCTGCCAGCTCCTTGCAGAAAGATTCAGTGTAGATAGTATTTAAATATGCCTGTATGCATGAAACCTTACACTTCTCTATGTGCACTCTGAAGGAACATAGTACTAAAGTCAATTGTCACAGTATCACATTTTAACACTGGCTTATTCCATTAATATTACTATTAGATCTATAGCTAAAGAAGTTGCTAAAGCTTCAGCAACTTTGTAGCACATCCACTATTAAGTTCTCCTTAAACAGCATTGCTGTGGCCAAAGCTAATCGGTATCATAGCTTGTCCTCTCTCTTGACATATGCAAAGGTTTATCCTAATTTCCTGTTGCAGTTGGGGGAAAAAAATAAATCCTCCCTCTACTGCACATGGTCTCCTCATTCACCAGCACAGATGTTCCCGGAGAGTTGTTCATGCTGACCATTCGCCTCTGGCTGTAAGTGGCCTTGAGCTGTAAATCTGTCTTCAGTCCAGGCTGTATAAACAAGAACTCCAGAGCCCTGCGCTCTGATCAGTGGCTTCCATGTGTTACTACTGGCAGAAAGGTCAACTCACGACCCTTCATATTTGACAACACATTTGTTCACAGACCTACATAGAAGTTCCTTGGCCTTCATTTTGGTAATGACATTTAATTAATACCATACTTATTAGCTGTCTTGGTGTTGGATTTTTGTGGTTGGTGGGGGGGCCTGAATAATTCATAATTCTCAAACTAATAATATTTGATAGCGTGCCTACAGAAATAAGACCGCACAAGTACAAGCCAGGGAAAATGACATATTACAGTGATGACTGTGATTTAAACGTCCATCTTTTATGTAATTTTTTTTTAAAGGCTAAGGTCTTGATTTCCCTGTCCAATCAGATAACACATTGCATTCATTGAGGAAATGCAAACTGTTCTCTGAATGGTACCCGTGCTGAGCGAGCGATCTCCCTTGTTCACTTAGCAGCGGTGCAGCCAATCCGCAGGAGACCGGAAGTTAGCAGCTATCTGTAGTGGCAATGACTACTACAGTGATTTCAAGCTTCCCCACTGATCGGCCAGGTGTGGCATATACATACTTCGGCTCCAAAATTCAACAGCAGAGGGCAGAATCAGCTGTGGAAAGACCGCGCAGGACTCCATGGGCTGATAAGAACCTGTTTCTTAAGTCACCAGCTACAGTATATGTAGCTGCTGACTCTTTTTTTAAAAAATATTGGATGAAGATGATCTTTAACAATTAAGGACCAGCCGCCGAGGTCGTACTGCAGCAGGTTGCCTCTCCTATGCGAATCGCCGTCATTGTACATTGGCCACTTTAAGACGCCGGAGCCGATGTGCATGGCTGGTGGCAGCGATGTCCGCCTGCCATCCACGATCGCTCCTGAGAGAGACAGACCGGGGATCTGTCAATGCAAACAGACAGATCCCCTTTCTGTCAGGGGAGTATAGACAGATCTGCTGTTCCTAGTAATTAGGAACAGCGATCTCTCTCCTCCCCTAGTCAGTACACTGCCCCCACAGTTAGAAACACCTCCCTAGGGAACACTTAACCCCTTGATCGCCCCCGTTAACCCCCTTCCCTGCCAGTGACATTTATACAGTAATCAGTAGCTATTTGTTAGCACTGATCGCTGTATAAATGTCAATGGTCCCAAAAAAGTGTCCGATCTGTCCGCCACAATGTCAAAGTCCTGCTAAAAATCGCTGCTCACTATCATTACTAGTAAAAAAAAATAATAATAATATTAAGAATGCCATAAATCTATCCCCTATTTTGTAGACTCTCAATTTTGCGCAAACCAATCGCTTATTGCAATTTTTTAATTTTTTTTACCAAAAATATGTAGACGAATACATATCGACCTAAACTGATGAAGAAATTCGTTTTTTATATACATTTTTTTTTTTTTGGATATTTATTAAAGCAAAAAGTAATAAAATTTTTTTTTTTTTTCAATATTGTCGGTCTTTTTTTTTTTTTTTTTTTTTAAGCGCTAATAAAATAAAAACCCGCAGAGGTGATTAAATACCACCAGGCCCTACAGCGCTAAATATAGCGCCTACAAAGCTCCCTGAAAGAGCCGCTCCTGTCTCTTCAGTGTGAAAGCCCGAGGGCTTTCACACTGGAACGGTGCGCTGACAGGACAGTAAAAAAAGTCCTGCTAGAAGCATCTTTGAAGTGGTGAAGGAGCGGTGTGTATACCGCTCCTCCACCGCTCCTGCCCATTGAAATCAATGGGCAGCGCGGCTATACCGCCGGCAAAGCGCTGCTGCAGCAGCGTTTTGCGGGTGATTTTAACCCTTTTTTAGCCGCTAGCGCACCTCCGCAAATACGACGGTAAACCCCCGATAAAAATAGCGCCGCTTTACTGCCGACGCCGCCCCCGCCCCAGTGTGAAAGGGGCCTAAAGGGGTTGTAAAGTCAGAAGGTTTTTTTTATCTTAATGCATTAGGATAAAAAGCCTTCTGTGTGCAGCAGCCCCCCCTTATACTAACCTGAACCCCATCTTTGTCCAGCAATGTTCACAGAAGTCTCGGCCATTTGAGACTCTTCCTCCTGATTGGCTAAGACACAGCAGCTGCGCCATTGGCTCCCGCTGCTGTCAAAGTCGGTTGGCCAATCAGGGGAGGGAGAGAGAGGCCAGGCCACAGCTCTGTGTCTGAATGGACACAGGGAGCGGTTACTCAGCTCGGGTGGTCCCATAGCAAGCTACTTGCTGTGGGGCACTTAACAGGATTTAGGGGCCAGGAGCGCTGAAGAGGGACCCGAGAAGAGGAGGATCCATGCTGCTCTGTGCAAATCCACTGCAATGGTGCAGGTAAGTATAACATGTTTGTTATTTTTATTGAAAAACTAACGAGACTCTACAATCACTTTAATGCATTAAGTAGTGAAAAAAAACTGCCTTTACAACCACTTTTAGCTAAGTGAAAATTCACTTATCAAAGTGTATATGATATTCTCCTTTAATAAATTGGGGCTTTGTGTCACTGCCCTAGAAATTCAGATTAAGGTAAAATCTGTGAACCAAACCGTTTTGCTATTGAATCAAGATAGCAGCCAAGCAACTAGCATTTTCAGGAGAGGTCAGAAATGGTAGCTTCCATGTACTCTCAGTACTCGTTTTCTTTTTTTGGACCTTCTCTGACACACTTGCAGGTGAACATAGGCCTTGGGACCAGGTGTCTTTAGTTATGCCACTGCAGAAGCATTTATGCAAACATTGAATGATTTAGGTTGGACAGTGTCATCCCTCTAATAGACATCTGAATAATTAATTGAGGAAAACGAAGGATTATTGTAAAATACAAGCCAGCAACTACATTGTTGTGTAAACATCTTGTTTGTATTTCTTTGAAATAATACCAGAAACATTAGTAAAACAAATACTAATTATATCATCTTGCTCAGCAGTTGGCCTGCAGAAATCCAGCATTAATGTAGAAGTGAATACTAATTAATTTGACATGCTGCGTGTGATGCCATGAATCAGCAGAGGGAGTGAGCAGCGGATTCTCATTTCTCTATTGTTTGGTACACTGATCCTGGGGTGCTAACTTCTGCAACATAATTCACCATTAACTTTAAGAAAAATAAAAGTAGGCAGAATCAAGATTGATACACTACACAAACCATGGAAAAACGGCACACGCAGTGTACTATTCAGAATACAAACATAAACAAATTATTTTTAAAGGGATCAGTTCTCCAATTTAGTAATATGATCCAAACCCCTGTGGTGTGCACTAACTCAACACAGCCAATCAGAATTCAGTTGTCAGTCTGTCTACCTAAGCTCCATAAAAAGGATGGGCTGGTTTGCAGGACCCCAATTAAAACATTTCCCCAACTGCAAACCATCCCTTTCTTGTGCATCAACCATCTCTTATTTTGTGCATTGGTGGGTGACCAGAGTGCTTGGGCCTGCGTCCACCTCAATCTGGTGGTGTCCTAACCATTGTCTGCCAATAAACTCCCTTTCTTTCAGATAGAAAGTGAAAGGTGATATTTTGAGTACACATACAGAGTAGCAGTGTCCCCTTTGGTCTATGGAGAATTACGGAGATGTTTTTCTGTAGGGGTGTCTTCATACAGGTGTTTGCCAGCACACCATGGATCAACAAGGAAGCATTCAAGCAAATTGTTTAATGCATGATCACATCAAAAGGGTAGTGCAACGTTTCGGAGTCACGTAGGACCCCTTTGTCGGGCATGTGATAAATGTGAAATTACAGTGACAGGTTTTTAAATAGTCATCAACCAATCAGGAAAGCAAGAAAAAGTGATTCACCACCCCTCGTTTTTCTTGCTTTCCTTTAGTTGATGACTATTTAAATATCACACGCCTGATGAAGGGGCCCTACGTGACTCCGAAATCTTGCACTACCGTTGATGTGATGTGATCATGCATTAAACAATTCGCTTGGACGCTTCCTTGTTTATCCATGGTATACTGGCAAACATTTTCCTTGTGACTTCTGAACCAGTTCCCAGCTGGTTGTTGCTACAGCACCCAATTCCTTGAGAGCTTTTCCAGGAACGTGTACAATGGGAATATGGAGTACTCTTCATACAGGTGGTCCCTCAATACAGTCCATCAGTATTTTGTCTGAGAACCACAAGATATAAATAAAGACAGAAGAACAGAACATATGGGGGTGGAATCCCTGCTGTATTGGAAAACTCCTGAAAATAGTTACTAAGAGGTCTAGGACAGCACAACAGGAGAGAATTTACCAGATTAGGGAGGGAAAATGACCTTGACATTTATCCCAAGAGAAGATCAAGACAATCGTTTCGGAAGAAAGTAAAGTAGCTTCACCATGCTTCACACAGGCGTGTTTTACCTGAGGGATAGATAAGATTCTAGTAAAATGGATGGCTCTTACTCATGGCTTTGTACTCCTTTTTGATAGCAATTTTGTGGAGGGATACTCAATGGCCTTTTCCATTGCCAGCATGCAGGATAAAGTGCTTCTGATTTTCTAAAGTTAATTGTGTGTTCCAGGCCTTAGAACACAACATTTCTGACATCAAGCAGATAAAATTATTATTTTTTGTTAGAAGGGTGAGAACAAAAGGAAGGTAACAACATATTTTGTGAAAGGATAAAGTTTTACAAAACCTTTAGGTAAAAATCCTGAATCAATTTTGAGAAAAATTCTGCTGTCAAAACATTGCAAGAAAGGTTATCTGATAGACAAGACTTGTTTCTCACTGATGCACCTAACGGAAGTAACAGCCCCAATAGAGCCATTTTAATAGTAGTGAACTCCGAGGAGTCCATGGGTTCAAGAGGAGTTTGGACCAGCCCTTTCATAAACAAAATGTCCGCATTTAGGAATGATCTTTACTGGAATGGGTGTAGACCTAGAAAGTAGGCTAAAATCTGAAAACGAGATTCTGTGGCCAGCTTGTACTCCAAAAAAAGTGTGCATTCAACATGCTGATAATGAGACTCTAATTCACGCCATCTTGTAAGAATTTCAGGATGGAAGGAAATTCTATAGATCTTTTTTTTTCTGCCTAGTTCCAAGATAAAAAACATATTTTTTTTTCCATAAATAGCTTGTAGTAACCTTTCTACAAAAAAAAAAAAAAAAATGGGTTTTGACCACTCTGCCTTACAGAACATTACTTTTTAAGAGATTTTCTTCAGAAACCACACTGTCAACTTCATTGTAAAAAGACTGGACCCTGAAAAAGAAGATCCTACCTGGAGGGTAGCATCATCGGAAGATCCATCGCTGGGTGAACTAAATTGAAAAACCAACGCCTTTTTGACCAATAAAGGGCCAATAAGATCAGAACTTCTCTTCTTAGAACTTCCTCACCAAGATGGTCAGTAGGAGATTAAATATAAGGAGTGCCCATGGTTGAGCCAGGGTATTTATCCCATCATGTCACACTCCCTCTGCTTAAGGTGAGGAAGGCAGGTACTTTAGTGTTTGATTGGAAAACAGGTTCCCCATTTCTAGACTATTGCAGAGAACTCCAGATTCAGAATCAACTAAAAAGGTTATGACGCCTTTCACACTGAGGTGTTTTTTAGGGGTTTTAGCGCTAAAAATAGCGCCTCATGCCTCCCCAGTGTGAAAGCCAGAGTGCTTGCGGGACAGGAAAAAAAGTCCTGCTAGCAGGATCTTTGGGGTGGTTTGGGAGCAGTGTATACACCGCTCCCAAAACATCACTAAAACACAGGCACTTTTAACCCTTTCTTTGGCCGCTAGCGGATGTTACATGCACCCCGCTAATAGCCGAAAAGTGCTGCTAAAACTTTACTGCAAACGCCTGGCACTTTCAGTGTGAAAGTAGTCTAATGCCGTGTATACACAATCGGAAATGCCACCAGCAAAACTACGATGAGAGCTTGTTATCGGAAAATGCAACCATGTGTATGCTCCATTGGTCTTTTGCTGGCGGAATTCCAGCCAGCAAAAGATTGAGAGCATGGTCTCTATTTTTCGGTCGGGAAAAGTTCCTATCCGAAAATGCGATCGTCTCTTTTTTTGGATGGGATCAGACTGGATTTTTCCCAGTTTATAATCCAACCTATTTTCTCTTAGGTTAAGAATGTTGAAATATGTTTCTTTAATTGCTCTTCTGATTTGACATAAAAGAAGTTCATCAAATATGGGATTACATAAACTCCCTGAAGGTTTACAGGTGCCAGTGCTTCCACCATCACTTTGGTGAAAATCCACGAGCAGTGGAAAGCCTAAAAGGAACAGCTCTAAATTGAAAATGCAAACTATTCTCTTTCCACAAAACTGCCAGGGTGCACTAAGGGTTGGTTCACACCAGCCACTGCACTGCAGCACAGTGGCTGGTGAGCAGTGCGATTCAACGCCAAAGCCAAGGAAACTCTGTTGGTTTCAAAGAAAGAAAATAAAGCTGCTAGTATGGCCCAGCTAATCACCTGACTTGAATCTAATAGAAAATCTAGGGAAAGAACTAAAGATCAGAGTTCATAGAAGAGGCCCACTGAACCAACGAGATTTGAAGACTGTGGAAGAATGGGCCAAACTCACACCTGAGCGATGCATGCGACTAGTTTCTCCATACAGGAGGCGTCTTGAAGCTGTCTTTACCAACAAACGATTTTGTATGAAGTATTAAAAAAATTTCAGTTGACGTGTTCAATACTTTTTTCCTGTGTCATTTCATTTTATTACACATAACTTAATTTTTGAACTTATTTGTTTTGGTTTGGTATGTATGGATTGCATGGGTTGTTAAACATGTGGTGAAAGTTTCATGTCAATAGCACCTTTAGAAATATATTTACCTAGAAAATGGCGATATGTTCAATACTTATTTTACACACTATATAACCTGCGGATCATGGGCTCACAATCCTACCTAAGAATGTTGGATCTCTTGCTGTTACACTGATGTTTTGGCATCCATGTTTTTTAACTCTCTGACCTGGAACACTCATAAGGAGTTCACACTCATTCCTGTTGCTATATAATATAAAACATACTTGTTCCCCAATTTATGATTTCTAGAGGCCAGGCACAGCCAAACCTCTAGCATTACAAAAAGCCCAGCAGTAACAGTCTCTGTAGTTTTCTTAAGAGGAACCATATACTAAGGCCCCATTCAAAGTATGCATGTGTTAACACATTATGCATTCGTTTTGGGCAGCCTATTCATTTTTAATAGGCTGTCAGAGCACCCTAAAACACACAACAAAATGGTCCTGACCCTAAAACAGTGGCCCATATTGCACAGCATGCTCTTGGTGGTGTACTGCAATGTGAATGTGTTGCCTGCTACTGTAATAGTGCTTTGGATTGCCAGTCATAATGACATGCAACCCTGCTACATAGCATAGAGCAGTGTTTCTCAACTCCAGTCCTCAAGGCGCCCCAACAGGTCATGTTTTCAGGCTCTCCATTATTTTGCACAGGTGATTTGATCAGTTTCACTGCCTTAGTAATTACAACAGCCATTTCATCTGAAGGAAATCCTGAAAACATGACCTGTTGGGGCGCCTTGAGGACTGGAGTTGAGAGACAGGCATTATGCCTGTCTCTGTATGCCAACTTACAGTTGTTGTTAATTCCAGTTACGTTATCTACTAATTGGAGGTAACTTTTTATTTTTGAATTTGTTGTAGTTTACACATTGGTACTATCAAATACTACCGCAATCTGGCAATTTTTCTATTCGAGCTACCGAGGATGGTGCCAGGGAATTTAGGACCTTTTTAAAGGGCCATAATGAAAGTGGAGCAAATGCTGAATTCCCCTGATAGTATCATCCCAAATTCCCAACCTACCACAACACACACTGATAGAAATGCCTGCATCAGGGTTTTTTTTCCCAGCATTCCAAAAAAAAAAATACCTGTGGGTTGAGATTGCTGTACGTGTTCCCTTTAAGCACAGAAAACTCACAACACAAATTAGACTTTTATTATCACTACTTTACGTGAATCTTTAAGACCACGGAAGGGAAAAAAGAAAGATGAATTGAGCTTTTACCCATAACATCCATTATAAGACGTAATGTATGCTGGCTGTGCACAGTCAGACTATTAGATGCATCACAGGATTTTACTGACATTAAGGAGTCAGGACCACAGGAGCCCATAAGCCTGTAAGAGGGTTATTATTTACTGCAGGTAGATGGATCTGTTATCGTGCATGGCTTTTATGTTACAATAACAGATTAAATCAGAAATTAAACGTGCCATTGCTTCCTCTGTC
Source organism: Aquarana catesbeiana (assembly GCF_042186555.1). Lineage (NCBI taxonomy): Eukaryota > Metazoa > Chordata > Amphibia > Anura > Ranidae > Aquarana > Aquarana catesbeiana. The sequence continues at coordinate 329,000,024 of NC_133329.1, read as the reverse complement.
AAAATGATCTCCTTCCTCCTGCCTATTAATCTCACTCACTAGCCAGCGCCTCTGTCTGTCTGCCTCATTGTAAAAACATCCTATCCGCCTGCAGACCTCACAGCCCTCCATACAAGGTGTTAATATGTATCTCTTAGAGAAGAGAAGTGCTGAGACTGATCTGATATGAAACTTTCAAATACATCAGGGAAATGGATGGAGTTAAAATAAAGCATTTTATCATCAGGATTTCTAGAGCAAGACGATGCATTATCTGAGCCAGAAGCGAAGATGACTGAAAGATAACAAGAATGTACTATTCACACCGAGAAAATTATAGATAGCGCTCAGATAATGTCAGCAACGTGGACACCATACGGCTAATATCAGAATATTACAGTAAATCTAAAATATGATTTTATCCCAGAGTTGGCAGCTCAAGATACCCATTTAGATTCAGGTGTGCAGAGTTTTAACCCCACTTCTCCTTTAATAGTCCTAATAATGAAAATGAAAAGGGCATGTAGTTTAAAAGCATGGGGTCAGTTCTTTCAAATGAGGGTTCATTTACATCTTGCATTTTTGCTATTAAAATGAATGGGCTGCCAACACACCCTGATGTGCTGAAAGTCAGATGTGATCCTAAATGGACTATTTATGCAGCAACTTTAAAGAGAGATGCATATGTAGACCAGGAATTACTTATATTTTCCCTTACACAGGCTATGGACAGCGCTAGGCCTTGTGACAGTGTGGTGCTTGGTGGCAGGCCTAGCGCTCCTATATGTAGCTAGGAAGCTGGATGGAATGGCAATGTAGTAAAGAAAAGACTAGGACATGCTTCTGGGGATGGGGGTTAAAGCAAACCTGCTGATCTGACACTGCAGGTTTGTATGAATCGCTTGACCTCCGTCATTTTTTATTTTTTATTTTTTTTTCTGCAATTCAGCACTGTGCTACTTTAACTGGCAATTTCCACGGTCATGCAATACTGTATGTAAATTAAATTTATATAATTTTTTTCACAAAATTAGAGCTTTCTTTTGGTGGAATTTGATCATTGAGGTTTTTATTTTTTATTATATAAACGGAAAAATTTAGGCCAAATTGTATTCTGCTGCATGTCTTTGCCATGTCTGTGCCGCCTGTCCACAGTAAATCTACTGTGGGTGGTTGGCAAGTAGGTAATCTGATCACCATTCGTTCTTTGTCGGTTACTCAATGTATTGAAAGCAGAGGTGACAGCTAGATAACTAACGTTTTTCAGAAAGAGCTTAGCAGTGATAGACTCCTACTTTCCCTTAACATTGGATTCCTTTAATACCCCACTAAAATTCTTTTTGAAGACAAGTATCCTCATGCAAGGTGAGTTTCCTATAAAACAAGAATATGTGTAGCGCTAAAAACTGAAAAGTTCGATATAGGGACAATGAAGTCCAGCTATTAGTGAGAAAACATCTGAGAAAAAAAGAAAAGAAAAAAAAGGAAAGTCCCTAATGTTATATGACTCTGTGTCCTGGACAAGTCCTGTCTGTTGGAATTAAAGCTTTTGCCCTCCCCTCTGCCATTTATTGTGATGGTTGACCTCACTGGCAAATAGAGAGGCTCAAGATACAAGAAGGCCGACTCACCTTGCATGTAAAAGATCACCACCATCTACTCCTTATCCTGAGGGACATACAAGTCCACGGTTTACTCTTAGATGTCCATTTTCACCATCTCTCCGGAACATCTATCATCACCCACCACCCAAGCCTGATTCGACCCACCTGGGCGTATGCCCTCCTGGGTCCACGAGATCTGGTAAGCCTTCCTATTTTCGGTGGTGGAGTGCCTCTCCTGTCTTCACTTTGGATGTCACGCATTTGAACTGTTTTCCACACGAAGTCACTACATTTATATGGACCGTCATCTCTTATGAGTCATATAAACATTAAGGACTTTTCCTTTTTTTTTTTTTTCTTTTTTTCTCAGATGTTTTCTCACTAATAGCTGGACTTCATTGTCCCTATATCAAACTTTTCAGTTTTTAGAGCTACACATATTCTTGTTTTATTGTTATATGCTTATACCCGATTGGCCGTGTTAGCTGCTTACTCACTCTCTGGGCAGCGCAGAATTATTTTTTATATTCTCTTCAAGGTGAGTTTCCTACCATCTATGTTGATTACATTTAGCACAGATCACTATAAAATAAAAAGCTCCTAGCGCAATACTCCAGATAGCAACATATTAATTTGTGAATCATCACTTAATATACTGTATGTATTTAGACTTTACAAACAGGAAGTCCCCGAGTTACGAACACAATAGGGACTGTAGGTTTGTTGGTAAGTCGAAGTTGTTCGTAAGTCGCAACACTGCATTTGTAAGTGTAACTTCTGGTCGGAACACTGCATTTGTAAGTGTAATATCTGCCTGTGCATGGATGTGGGATCTTCCATGCACTTGTTATGTTATCGGGGGCTCTTCTGGCCATGCAGTACATGTAGTACTGCAGTATGGGATGTGTCCGGAGGTATCCAAGACCAGCATGGAGCACAAGTGGCCGGCATTTGAGTTCGCAAGTAGGAGTCGTTCGTAACTCAGGTGTTCGTAACTCGGGGACTGCCTGCATTGAGATTCAGTGATGGTCTGCACAGAGTGAGTTCTGCAGCTCTGCAACTGAGGTTTTTTCTGAGATTTTAAGAATGCTTTCAAAGAGGTTGAAGGGGTGGGGGGTCAGCCTGTCAGTGCTCTGACCATACGCCACACATTGCATCAAATTGGTCTGCATGGCTGTCGTCCCAGAAGGAAGCCTCTTCTAAAGATGATGCACAAAAAAGCCTGCAAACAGTTTGCTGAAGACAAGCAGACTAAGGACATTGATTACTGGAACCATGTCCTGTGGTCTGATGAGACCAAGATAAACTTAGTTGGTTCAGATGGTGTCAAGCGTGTGTGGTGACAACCAGGTGACGAGTACAAAGACAAGTGTGTCTTGCTTACAGTCAAGCATAGTGGTGGGAGTGTCATGGTCTGGGGCTGCATGAAATCTGCCGGCACTGGGGAGCTACAGTTCATTGAGGGGACCATGAATGCCAACATGTACTGTGACATACTGCAGCAGAGCATAATCCCCTCCCTTCTGAGACTGGGCCGCAGGGCAGTATTCCAACATAACAACCTCAAACACACCTCCAAGACGACCACTGCCTTGCTAAAGAAGCTGAGGGTAAAGGTGATGGACTGGCCAAGCATGTCTCCAGACCTAAACCCTATTGAGCATCTGTGGGACATCCTCATACAGAAGGTATGAGGAGCGCAAGGTCTCTGCCATCCACCAACTCCATGATGTCATCATGGAGGAGTGGAAGAGGACTCCAGTGGCAACCTGTGAAGCTCTGGTGAACTCCATGCCCAAGAGGGTTAAGGCGGTGCTGGAAAATAATGGCGACCACACAAACTATTGGCATTTTGGGCCCAATTTGGACATTTTCACTTAGGGGTGTACTCACTTTTGTTGCCAGCGGTTTAAACATTAATGGCTGTGTGTTGAGTTATTTTGAGGGCACAGCAAATTTACACTGTTATACAAGCTGTACATACACTACTTTACATTGTAGCAAAGTATAATTTCTTTGGTGTTGTCACATAAAAAAGATATAATAAAATATTTAGAAAAATGTGAGGGGTGTACTCACTTTTATGAGATACTGTATTTTCAAAGAAAATGTATGCACTATTACATTGTAACTAGCATTTTTTTAAAATTGCATGTCCTCAGATGCCTAAGGCCGCGCACACACGAGTGGACTTTTCAGCAACAAAGTCAGATGGCCATTCCAACAGACTTTCGTCAGACTTTTGACAGACTTCCGAAGGACTTTTGAACAAACGGACTTGCCTACACATGATCACACCAAAGTCTGACGGATTCGTATGTGATGACGTACGACCGAACTAAAATAAAGAAGTTCATAGCCAGTAGCCAATAGCTGCCCTAGCGTGGGTTTTCGTCCGTCGGACTAGCATACAGACGAGCGTATTTTTCAACCGGACTCGAGTCTGTCGAAAAGATTTGAAGCATGTTTCAAATCTAAAGTCCGTCAGATTTTCGATTGGAAAAGTCTGCTGAAGGTCTGATGAAGCCCGCACACGATCGGATTGTCCGCCGGAATCGGTCCGTCGGACCAGTCCGGTCGAAAAGTCAGCTCGTGTGTATGCTGCATAAGTTTCAGGCACCTCTGGTACTGGCATTTTGGAGAAATCAGACTTTAGGGGACAAATTGATTAGGACAGACTATATCCTAGCTATAGCACAACCCGCCCCAATTCTTGGTGCTCACAAGAAAAGTTTATACCTCTGTCTGAATGCTGAAGTATAGATTAAAGGACAAATTTTACAATTATGATCGCTCCAGACAGTTTGCTATCCCTCACTTTTTTAACATATGTGGTATACTTGATAGATTGTCCATAAATCTTAAAATATGTTGGTAAAACAACACAAAAAAAGTGATTTTTTTTTTTTTTTTGTGCAGATTATCTAGACTTTTGAGGAGTATTGATTTCTTTATGCTCTACGTATCCCTTACCTTTAAGGGGTTCGACCTCTTAAAAATGTGTGTGTGTATATATATATATATATATATATATATGTGTGTGTGTGTGTATATGTGTGTGTGTGTATATGTGTATATATATATATATATATATATATATATATACACACACATGCACAGTGCCTTGAAAAAGTATACATACCACTTGAAATTTTCCACTTTTTTTCATGTTACAACCAAAAATGTAAATGTATTTTCTGGGGGTTTTATGGGATAGACCAACACAAAGTGGCACATAATTGTGAAGTGGAAGGAAAATGATAAATGGTTTCCACATTTTTTACAAATAAATATGTGAAAAGTGTGGCCTGTATTTGTATTCAGCCCCCTTTACTCTGATAGCCCTAACTAAAATTTAGTGGAACCAATTGCCTTCAGAAGTCACCTAACTAGTAAATGTCCACCTGTGTGTAATTTAATCTCAGTATAAATACAACTTTTCTGTGAAGCCCTCAGAGGTTTGTTAGAGAACCTTAGTGAACAAACAGCATCATAAAGACCAAGGAACACACCAGACAGGACAGAGATAAAGTTGTGAAGAAGTTTAAAGCAGGATTAGGTTATAAAAATATATCCCAAGCTTTGAACATCTAACAGAGCACTGTTTAATCCATCATCTGAAAATGGAAAGCGTATGGCACAACTGCAACCTACCAAGACATGGCCGTCCACCTAAACTGACAGGCCAGGCAAGGAGAGCATTAATCAGAGAAGCAGCCAAGTGGGAGAATCTGTCCACAGGACAACTATTAGTCGTGCACTCCACAAATCTGGCCTTTATGGAAGAGTAGCAAGAAGAAAGCCACAAGAAGTCTTGTTTGCAGTTTGCGAGAAGCCATGTGGTGGACATAGCAAACATGTGGAAGAAGGTGATCTGGTCAGATGAGACCTAAATTGAACTTTTTGGCCTAAAAGCAAAACGATATGTGTGGCAGAAAACTAACACTGCTCATCGCCCTGAACACACCATCCCCACCATGAAACATGGTGGTGGCAGCATGATATTGTGGGAATGCTTTTTTTCAGCAGGGACGGAAGCTGGTCAGAGTTGATGGGAAGATGGATGGAGCCAAATACAGGGCAATCTTAGCAGAAAACCTGTTAGAGTCTGCAAAAGTCTTTAGACTGGGGCAGAGGTTTACCTTCCAGCAGTACAACAACCCTAAACATACAGCCAGAGCTACAATGGAATGGTTAAGATCAAAGCATATTCATGTGTTAGAATGGCCCAGTCAAAGTCCAGACCTAAATTCAATTGAGAATCTGTAGCAAGACTTGAAAATTGCTGTTCAGACGCTCCCCATCTAATCTGACAGAGCTTGAGCTATTTTGCAAAGAAGAATGGGCAAACATTTCACTCTCTAGATGTGCAAAGCTGGTAGAGACATCCCCAAAAAGACTTGCAGCTGTAATTGCAGTGAAAGATGGTTCTACAAAGTATTGGCTTAGGGGGGCTGAATACAAATGCACGCCACACTTTTCACCATCTTATTTGTAAAAAAAAATTGAAAACCATTTATCATTTTCCTTCCACTTCACAATTATGTGCCACTTTGTTGGTCTATCACATAAAATCCCCCAAAAAATAAATTTACGTTTTTGGTAACATGACAAAATGTGGAAAGTTTCAAGGGGTATGAATACTTTTTCAAGACACTGTGTGTGTGTATATGTGTGTGTGTGTGTGTGTGTATATGTATATATATATATATATATACTGTATATACACTCTCCAGCCACTTTATTAGGTACACCTGTTCAATTGCTTGGGAACACAAATTGCTAATCAGCCCATCACATGGCAGCAACTCAATGCCTTTAGGCATCTAGACGTGGTGAAGCCGATGTGCTGAAGTTCAAAGCAAGCATCAGAATTGGGAAGAAAGGGGATTTAAGTGACATTGAAAGTGGCAGTTGTTGGTGCCAGACGGCCTGGTCTGAGTATTTCAAAAACTACTGATCTACTGGCATTTTCACTCACAACCCTCTGTAGGGTTTACAGAAAATGGTCCAAAAAAAGAGAAAATAGCCAGTGTGGATGAAAATGCCTTGTTGATGTCAGAGGAGAATGGGCAGACTGGTTCGAGATAATAGACAACCGTAACTCAAATAACCACTCGTTACAACCAAGGTATGCAGAATACCATCTCTGAATGCACAACACATCGAACCTTGAAGGTATTGGTAACTGTAAGCGCAAATACACAAGTCTATACAGTACAGGAGATATAAATGGCTAAGGAAATGAGTCCATGATAGACAGGCTGGCAGGTCAAGAGTTAAGCCTATAACTGGCAGTACAATGGTTAGGATAGTATGATGGTGGATTGAAAAGGTGGCTACTATCCTCAGAGAGCTGGCTCTGTAATGGGCAAGATAAGGGTAGAGAAGAAAGTGCCACCTGAGTGTAGTATTAACAAATGCTTTTAATGACACCAGGTAAGATAACACTTACAGGATAAAAAAGTAAAAAGGCTCATCTGTATTAGTGTGTGGTCCTCAGTTTGTCCCTCTGGTCCTGATCCAGTGACGCTGCAGGGATGCCGGGCTGCAGATGGTGGATTACCAGCCGGGAGCTCCTTCTGTGGCCATCAGGAGGAGGCTGGGGCCAGCGCGGAGCGCGTGTGACGTCACAGGTCGTCCGTTCACTTCCGGGACCAGTTTCCGGGGGAGTGCTCATCCAGGGAGGAAGGCTGTGGATTGGCTGTGAGAAGGCTATGCGCTCGGAGCCACTTCGAACCTTGAAGCAGATGGGCTACAGCAGCAGAAGATAACACCGGGTGGCGCTGTCAGCTACAGTAAGGAGAGGAAACTGAGGCTACAATTGGCAGCTGTGACAGTCAGATTGTAGGGTTAGAATTTGTTGTAAACAACATGAAAGCATGGATCCATCCTGCCTTGTATCAATGGTTCAGGCTGGTGGTGGTATAATGGTGTGGGGGATATTTTCTTGGCACACTTTGGCCCCTTAGTACCAATTGAACATTGTTTAAATCAGAGTATTGTTGCTGACCATGTCCATCCCTTTATGACTACAGTGTACCCATCTTCTGATGGCTTCTTCCAGTAGGATAATGCACCATGTCACAAAGCTCAAATCATCTCACCACTAGATTCTTGAACATGACAATGAGGTCACTGTACTCCAATGGCCTCCACAGTCACCAGATCTCAATCCAATAGAGCACCTTTGGGATGTGGTGGAATGGGAGACTCACATCATGGATGTACAGCCGACAAATCTGCAGTAACTGTGTGATGCTATCATGTCAATATGGACCAAAATCTGAGGAATGTTTCCAACACCTTGTTGAATCTATTCCATGAAGAATTGAGGCAGTTCTGAAGAGGCAAAAGGGGTTCCAACCTGGTGCTAGCAAGGTGTACCTAATAAAGTGGTCGGTGAGTGTATATTACTTTCCAAGATCACCCCATGGCACAATGAGGTTAGAACTGCTTAAATGGTCACTATGAGAAAGATTATAACCGGAGTATTTTATTCTGATGTTGTATCACTGTACTGCGCTTTTAGGCCTCATGCACACTGGACATTTTTGAACGTTTTTACAGCAGCCTTTTTTTGGCTGTAGACATTTTTTTCTACAGTCATTAAACTCTCCATCGTGTTATCCTATGTGTCCATGCACACATGGGCTGTTATCAGCCGTTTTGGGCAGAGGCGTTTTTGAGTAGTAAAAAAAAAACCCAAAACTAGTGGGTTCTGGGAGACATTTTTCAGCTGTAGAAACGCTCTAACGCTGATAAACGTCAATAAATGCTCAAAAACGTCACTCACCAGCCTTTTTTAACATTTTTGATCCATTGAGAAAAAATGTTTTTTTTCTTCAAAAAAAAAAAAAAAAAACGCTAAAAATTGCGGAAAAATGCTAAAAAAAAAAAGCTAAAAACCGCTATTGCAAAAACGTTGAAAAAAGTTGAAAAACACTGCAAAGTTACTGGCGTTTTTCTAATGTTATTTTAACGTCCAGTGTGCATGAGGCCTAAAACCTGCTTTAAACAATACAACAACGATGGAAACAAACAAAGCAACCTACCACCAACCTTGCTGGGGTGCCACCAACTGTTGAGCTTAGGTTGCCTTAACTATTCAGTTGCAATTACGATCAAAATCTCGTTAAAAACTGTCCAAATTGCAAGAAAATAGCTGTTTTTATATCAAACTATTCAAAATAGCCATTTATATATGACTATCTGAAACAAAAATGGTGTGCATTGTGGCCCGACCCCCTTTAACCTGCAGGACCACCTGTAGCTTGCACATGGATTGCCTTGGAAGCAAACTGTCTCTGCACTGAACAAATAAACTCCAGCAAATACAGCTGACTGTTTGCAGTACGATTATTAAAAAGTACCTCCTTTCCAAAAACTAGGATTCATCAAAACTAACTTAAATATACAAGCTTTACCAAAGAATAATTATCGTTAAGTTGCCATGCACCACAGACAAACATATGCAGTTTCATTTTAAACAGCAATAATTTACATGTAACCAAAATGTTTGGAAGGATTTAATTATTTTAAGATGAAGTCCTTTGCACTTCTTCTTAAAATGTTAATGACCTGTTTAGCACAATAGGCAATTCACAATCGGCCTCATTTCCAAGGCATATATAATCTATAGAGTGCAAGCAGATGTGGATTGTAGTCAGAAGCTTTAAAAATGCTTTGATTGTTTTTTTTTAGGGCTGAGGGATGCAAAGTAGAGGAAAGAAAATACTTTTTTTGCTTTCTTTTGTACGTAGTTCAGTCTGTTTGCTGTCATCATCTTCAACTGGGTAGGCAAGGAACCCCTGCTCCTTCAACACTCAAATTTATGGTGGCATCTTCTGTATACCTGCTACGCACTTTCCAACTGGTAAATAATATATGGACTACGTGCTTTTTGTGTCACTAGCAGCTTTCAGTTCTGCTTAGTGCACTAGGACAATTTATAGGAAAAAAGATGAGTTCTAACATGGTCTTTTTTCTGTATTTTCCTGTCCACTGCTGTTTGTCTAATGCCTAATGTAATATTATGCCCAAACTATTGTGACTCCATTTTATGCTTCATTATTTCAGTATATAAGATCTTGTAATTTCAGCTTAAATCTGCAATTATGAAAGAATGCACAGAAAAATGCTTGCCCAACACTATACCTTATGTACATCATTGTGGTCAAGCCTGTTATTTCCTGTTCTCAGAATGCATCCTGTTATTCTGTAGGCCATAAGACGGGATGCATGACTTGTGACTCATAACCAGATGGTCTGTTGACTTGTGTTAACTCATGATATATGTATCTTAAGGGTCACAGACTTGTATAACCATATATTTCTATACACGTACATCATGTACTAACCACTCCCCCCTCCCCTTTTTTTATTGTTTTTTTGAACCAAATATAAACTGTATACGCTCCTAATAAAGGCAGACATCTTTTGAACTCGCATCTTGTTTCACGTGTTCATTGAGGTATCTCACGGTACAGGGGTCATTGTGGTCTGCTGAATTTAACCAGAGGGTGGTTTGTCAATTACCTGAATTCCTTTCAAAATGGAGGCACTGCTGAGATAAAGGCATCACCCATGGTAAGTAGATCTTTATCTTATTTTGACGAATTGTTTCCTTGCCTCGGCTCTGATAAAGCTTTAGTCTCCTAAATTTAGTAAGAAAGGAGACGGACCATGCCTCATAAGTAAATTAAGCCGCCTTGTGTAGGCCCGTCCTTGGGAAGGACTCTTCAGAAATTTAAATTAGTACTACACTCCTTTTACCTGAATTCCTTTCACCTGATTGCCTTCCTAACTTAAGCTCACCATAAACAAACTGAAATTTGGCTGGTTCAACCATGACCGGCCTCATGTCACTTAGTGTGTGGCAGTCCCTTCTCAGTAGAAGTCAATCCTTTGATCAACTTCTGTTAAAAGAACATGTTTGAAATTTTTTATCAATCAGCAACTACAGCCAATCAGCTGCAGCCACTGACAAGTGCAAATGGAGGGTGCACGTGTCAGAATTATTTCCTGGCGGGGGACATTTTTAAGGCTGGTCAACTTAACTTGCATTAGGGGATTATATGAACTCCATCAATGACCGCAGGTTGAGAATATCTACTGCTTTTAAGAAATCCAATGCCCTACACCTTACTTCTTTTTCCAGAGTTGTGCTGTATCTGACTTTGGTGCTTCTGTGTTATACACCAAGAACAGGGTCACGGATACAGCAAATGAAAGTCAGAATTCTTTATTTATATGTCTAATATAGGCCAAATGACTTGGAAATGATTGAAGCAAAAAATTTGCGTTACAACCAGGCACCTCACTTTTTTTCAGGAGGCATCCTACATTTTTGTCCAATGACAAGTTCCCTTTGAAGGGATTCTGTTTCTGGAGTTAAAAATTATTTTTAAAAAAACTGTAAATAAGAGGACTGAACTGTACCTGTCCCAAAGTCCATGCCTGGATCTTCACTCTTTTGCAGAGCTACAACCTCCAGCATCCATTTTTCCCTGGTGTTTCAGATTCCTGTGTCCCCCGCTTCACACTGGGCTTCCAAGCAAAGGCCACTATGAAGGTTCCCGCTCTCCTCCTGTGTCGCTACAGGACACAAGAGTGTAGTCACAGTTTACTCACACTGCTGATTAACTCAACTCTGTAACATAGAATGAGTCACATGTTCCGATATACTTGACTCCCAAGTTTTAAAAAAGGGTGTGATCAAAGCAAGTGGTGGGGAGTGCTGGAGTGGTGAGTATCAGTGGGTTATAGGATGGGCTTTACCCCTGACAAAGCCCCTGTTCTCAGCACCCACGACTTTGCAAGTGACACTGTGCTCTTGGACACATCTGGGCTGAAGGAGGCATATGTATTGCAAATATACACAGTACCCTAAAATAATAGAAACAGCAGTAATTGCGCAACCAATATGAAAAACAATGATAAATGAAATATACGATTAGTAACAAACAAGTGGAACAGAGAGTAACTCCTAAACCCTATACTAGGGGTAATCCTGCCTAAGGAGTAGTACCACAATAATAGTCCAGCAGTCTATATTAAAACTCTTTCTCTGCTGGTCAGCACGCTGGGGTCCAAATCTGATGTTGGAGTGCTCAGGACAAGGTTCCGTCAAACACTTGTAAAGGCACCTGCACTGTGACCCACATGGGCAACACTGTTCTTCATCATCAAGGTGTAATGGGGGTTGGCCAGTGGCCTCTCACCGACCCCTGTGATGGCAGCTGATCTCCTTCCAATCACCATTAGCAGCACAACAAGACCAGAATCAACAGCGTTCTTCACGACAATCAGACAGCAGACTCAGTCAATGTAAGTAGCTCAGTACTAAGGAAAGTCTGCTGCTGCACCTAAATCTGTCACAGATGCCTTGGTAAGCAGCCTGAAAGCAACCAGATGCACAGTCTGCCTCTCAGAATGCCTTCCTCACGTCTCTATGAGCCCAGGAAAGAAGTCTTGCCTCCCCACAGCCCAGAGTTCCAGTGAACCTGAGAATTGTAGGTCCTCCACCCAGTCCACAAAGCAGTCTTAGTCTCTTTTGAACTATCTCTCCCACAATCCTCAGTTCCTTCCAGCATTCACAGTAGTTCAAGCAGCCCACATCCTTTTCCTCTGTGTGGTGGGCCGGCTTAAATAAGCTATGCAAAGCTCTGTAATAATAGTCTCCTCTTCATAGCTGCGCCTGTCCCTCTGTCAGCTCGAGCAGGAATGGTAGCAGAGACCGTGTAAACTGACAACCAGGACCATGTAGCCACTCCTCTGATGTCAGCGCTCTGTACTGGGGCTATACATAATCGTTGAAAGGGCAAGGTGACAGTGTCTGTTTAATGTAGTCAATCAACATAAAAATGGTTGACACAGTTTGGCTGTTTGCATCCAATCCAATGATAACCTAATATTCATGGCCGGGCAAACACCTGTATTATTAGGAGAAAAGACTAATGGAACTCATGGACTACAGAAAACCATAGTATCAAAGGAAGCTGCCATTCAATGCTCACTTATCAATGTTCCCCATGTGGAATCAACAAAAAAGCTAGTCAGAATCAACAGACATCATGTTTTACCAAAATTATCCTTTACAAAACTCTGTTTCAGGAAAAAGATCACGAAAGTGAAAACATAAAGATCTTTCTATTAGCAGGTGCATTAATCTAAACCTGGCTAAAAAATTTACATTTATGATTATCTATTCTTCAAGGTCTTAAGCTGGCCATAGATGGGTAGAATTTTCAACAAAAATTCTTGGGGAAAAGAGTTTGTTTTTCTAATTGTTAGTGGGTCAAATCAACATTCGTTTTCGACCGCAGTGAGGAGAACAATTTCTGGAATAAACGAATTTCTAATATTAAAAGCAAACCACATTTTTTGAATGACAGAAAAACATTCTGTGAATTTTCTTACACATTTTCCTAAGACTTTTCATTCAAAATCCCATCCATTTATGGCCATCTTAAGTTTCAAATAGTCGCTTGTGGTTGATATGTATTTTTACCTTGCTTTGAGTAATGATAGTAATACAAAAAACTGTAAAACAATGGAAGTCTTGTGAAATCATTGTGCACACATACACAAGCAAAGCTGGTCACAATATAGAAGAGATCACATAAAGAGAGGGATCCAAGTAATAGTTAGCTATACCCTAGTACACAATAAAGCGTAAAATCAAAATGTATTTTTCTAGAGCGGATGATGGCAACCTACCAGTCAACCCCTTCTGGCCCGCTCTGTACTGCTTCCTCTTGTTTCCCCCTCTACTTTGCCCTCCTGACCCATGTACACTGCCTTGATGACCCCTGTACTGCTAACCACTGTCCTCTGCCTTACTTATCCCTGGACACTGCCCTACATCTTACTGACCTTTGTACACTGCAACACATCCTACTGACTTCTGTATACTGCCCTACATCCTACTGACTTCTGTATACTGCCCTACATCCTACTGACTTCTGTATACTGCCCTACATCCTACTGACTTCTGTATACTGCCCTACATCCTACTGACTTCTGTATACTGCCCTACATCCTACTGACCTCAGTACGCTACCCTACGTATTGCTGACCCCTGGACCCTGCCATTCTTACTACTGAGAAGAACTCAGAGCAGACAGCCAGGCTAGCATTGAGGCCAGGCAGGTCTGAAACTAGACGAGCAAGTCAGCCTGGTTAGGGCAGGGTGGCATGTAAACAACTTATAATCAATAGACAGATATCACCAGACAAGAACAAAGAAGGCATATGCATTTTTAACAATTATGTTATGTGTTGAAGTTTTAGGTGCATGTGCCTTTAAGAGCACCATGTTTAATTTGTGAACACTGTATACATAGGTTCTTCCCCCTTTCTTCTCTGATTAAGCCCTTTTGTGTGAAAGAGGAAGGCTTGGTTTGAGCAGACCCTCGGAACAATAAAGTTTTGTGAAGGCTGGTGTCATCGGAGTGTAGCCTGCTTGTTTGTTCATTCCAGTGATGCCTGATTTCTGCTCTTGTTCCTTTGACAAGCTGGGGCCAGAAGTGTCATTTTATAGCCTCCCTTTTTCCTCCACACCAAAAACATGCAACACTACAACAAACTCAAGTTCTTGTGTATATGGGGGCAGAGCAGTGGCTAAGTGGTTAGCACTTCTGTCTGGCAGCACTAGTTTCGTCATTTCGAATCCCAACCATGCCACTACCTGCATGGAGTTTGCATGTTCTCCCTGTGCCTGTGTGGGTTTCCTCTGGGTACTCCGGTTTTCTCCCACACTCCAATGACATGCTGGTAGGTTAATTGGCTCCTGTCTAAATTGTCCCTAGTATGTATGATTTGGCCCTAGTATGTGTATTTATGAATGTGAGCTAGAGACCTTAGATCAGGCATGTCCAAAGCCTGGCCCCCGGGCCAATTGCGGCCTGCGTTCCGGTTTAATATGGCCCCCCTGGTAATTTGGATATATATATCCTTTGTGGCCCTGGGGGCCACAAAAGATATATACCGTATTTATCAGAACTGCCTTGGAGGGGGCAGAGAGGGGGCAGGACGAGTGCCGTCAGATTACATACAGGAGAATCTCCTGTTTACTCAGCGGCATCTGTAATAAGTCCCGTCTCCTGGGCTGCCATTGGACAATAGTCTGTCTATCATAGGAGGCAGGACTTTGTATTAAAGAGGCCGCTAAATAAACAGGAGATTCTCCTGTATATAATCTGTCGGCGCTCATCCCTGTCCCCTCTAAGGCTGCAGATGGGCATCAATCAGGCTGCATTCATAGCAAAGGTGAGGCTGCATTCATGGCAATGGAGAGGCTGCATTCATGGCAATGGAGAGGCTGCATTCATGGCAATGGAGAGGCTGCATTGATTGCAATGGGGAGGCTGCATTCATGGCAATGGTGAGGCTGCACTGATTGCAATGGGGAGGCTGCATTCATGGCAATGGTGAGGCTGCAGATGGGCACTGACCCTTATTTTGCTTCACAGTTCTTTATTTAAAATCTAAATTTTCTCCTGAAACTTCCCTCTTAAAGTGAAGGTTAAATATGGTATATCCAAATTACACACCCAAGCTCATCCTTAGTCCTAAGTGGCGCTCGGGGATTCGTTAGGGGCCACAAAAGTGATCGATCATTCGATCAATCTATCTATCCAAATAACACACTCAAGCTCATCTCTTCACCACACACAGCCACAAAGGCAAGAGAATTCTTGTTGGGCAGTGTATTAGTGCTCGGACGAACACACTTGATTTTAATGGTTTAAAGAATATCAGGCAAAATGGTCTGCCCTCACGCATGTTCACTTCATCAAATCTGGCCCTCTTTGAAAAAAGTTTGGACACCCCTGCCTTAGATTGTAAGCTCCTTGAGGGCAGGGACTGATATGAATGTATAATAAATATGTAAAGCTCTGTGTAAATTGATGGCGCTATAAAATTACTTGAAATAAATAAATAAAGAATTAAATATCCAAAGTCATAGAAAAAACGACATTTGCATATTACAGTTACTGCCTTTATTTCCTGACTGCTGCCTGTTTATGTATTCTTTATCACACATTGGATTGAGTTTCCTGGCTCTGTGGCTGGTTTACTTTCAAACCAGCGTTAGAAATCCCACATCACAATGTAAAGTCTGTAAATTTTTATCTTCGTTCCTATTTTTCCTCTGTTGCAGAAAATGCTGCAGAAAATGTTGATTCAACAACAGGCAAGGAGCAAGATGTTTGTCAAAGTAAACCAAAAGTAAACAAGAGGGAATTGAAAAAACTGGAGGGAAAGTACGAGTCTGTGAAATAAAAACCTTATATGTGGGAAGCCATTTATCAAGAACTCCCTGAAGCGCAGCTCATACCATGCTGCAAAATTAAGCAGACAAATATAATAACAAAAAGAGGTTTAAATAACAGGATTGCGTCCAACAGATGAACAATGTTTAGTACGAGGTAACCAGATAATGATCATGTACAACCCTACCATAGGATTGGCTAGGTCTGGTATTAGCAATATGAAGGTTTTTTAATATGAATACATTGGGGTTTGCGTTGCAAATTCCAGAATAATAAAATTCAGAATTAAATATGCGGTGACCTTCGTTTTTATATTTACCCGTGTCTGCTTTTATTATGTTTTGAAATGCGTTATTAGAAAGATGACATATTGCGTGACAAATACAAGCTGCCCGGTAACATCTGCTTCTGTGTATATTGCAGAGACAACTAGATTTCTACGCCTGCAATGACAACATCAACAACCGCACATAAAACAGCTATACACCTGCTGAAAACAAATATTACACTTCAGCATAGATGTCTCTATGGCTCAGGATATCTATTAACAAATCACACGCTGATAATAAATACTATGTATGTTTTCTAGTAGGTTTGTCATGAACCACTTCAGCCCCCCGGAAGATTTTACCCCCTTCCTGACCAGAGCACTTTTTACAATTTGGCACTGTGTCGCTTTAACTGACAATTGCGCGGTCATGCAATGCTGTACCCAAACAAAATTTGCGTCCTTTTTTTCCCACAAATTAAAATTTGCGTCCTTTTTTTCCCACAAATTAAAATTTGCGTCCTTTTTTTTCCCACAAATTAAAATTTGCGTCCTTTTTTTCCCACAAATAGAACTTTCTTTTGGTGGTATTTGATCGCCTCTGTGGTTTTTATTTTTTGCGCTATTAACAAAAAAAGTGTGACAATTTTGAAAAAAAAAAACAATATATTTTACATTTTGCTATAATAAATATCCCCAAAATTAAAAAAAAAAAAAAACGAATTTCTTCATCAGTTTAGGCCAATATGTATTCTTCTACATATTTTTGGTAAAAAAAAAAAAAAATTGCAATAAGCATATATTGATTGGTTTGTGCAACAGTTATAGCGTCTACAAACTATGGGAAAGATTTATGGCATTTTTATGGCGTTTTTATTTAAAAAAAATTTTTTTTTTACTAGTAATGGCGGTGATCTGCGATTTTTAGCGGTATTGCGACGGACAGATCTGAGACTTTTGACACATTTTTGGGACCATTGACATTTATAGAGCGATCAGTGCTATAAATATGCACTGATTACTGTATAAATTTCACTGGCAGGGAAGGGGTTAACTGTGTGTTCCCTCACTGTGTTCAAACTGTGTGGGGATGGAACTAACTAGGAGAGATGACAGATCGCTGTCCCCACTTTGTAGGAACACACGATCTGTCTTCTCTCCTCTGACAGCACAGAGATTTGTGTGTTTACACACACAAATCCCCATGTTGGCTCTCGTGCACCCGATCGTGCCCGCCGGCCACGCGCATTGGGCCCCCAGCTGTGCAGCAGGTGTGCCTCTGGCGACGCTCACCCGCCCTCTAGTGGCTCTCCTGGGAAAAGCCATATATATGGGATTTCGCCCAGGAGAGCCATTCTGCCACAGTATATCTGCGTGAGCCGGTCGGGAATCAGTTAAAGAGTCATATTTTCATTCAGGAGCCCACCCCTCTGACCCCTTTATACCCACCTTCTCTGCGCAAGTCATGCTTTTATTTTTATTTTACATTGCGTTTTGTTTACTTTTATTATTTGGTATCTCCCTCTGTACTCCCCTCCTGTTTAGTGCTAGTTCCTGGCTAAATCTTCCCTTTTTCTTCCATGTTCCTTCCATCTGTGTTAGTACTTCGCAGAGACAGGGCTTAGAACAGTGGTCTCCAAACTACGGCCTGGGGGCCAGATGTGGCCCTTTACTTGCTTCTATCCAGTCCTTGGGGTGTTTATTCCCCCCTGTCAGCAACAGTGGGACACAGTTTCTGCCACTGACACCAACAATGAGGCACTATTCCTCCCACTGACACCAATGATGGGGCACAATTCCACCCACTGACACCAATGATGGAGCACAATTCCTCCCATTGATACCAAGGATGGGGCACTATTCCTCCCACTGACACCAATGGCGGGGTACTATTCCTCCCACTGACACCAATGATGGGGCACTATTCCTTCCACTGACACCAATGATGGGGCACTATTCCTCCCTTTGATACCAAGAACAGGGCACAATTCATCCCACTGACACAATTGATGGACCACTAGTCCTCCCATTAATACCAATGATGGAGAACTATTCCTCCCACTAATACAAATGATGGGGAACTATTCCTCCCACTAATACCAATGATGGAGAACTATTCCTCCCACTAATACCAATGATGGGGAACTATTCCTCCCACTGACACCAGTGATGGGGCACTGACAGCAGAAAGATAAGTGGTTGGCTGTGTGTTGCTCCTGGTAGTTCTTTTGCCCTAGGCTATGGCCTATGTTGGCTGTACAGAAATCTGGCCCCAGAATGAAAAAGGTAGGATAAGGTGGCTGATTGAGGGTAAAATTTACAGAACTTAAAAATCTAAATAAGCGATAAATCAGAATAGGAACAAGTTAAAGGGCCAGGCCTTGTCTTTCTATATTTTTGCCATAATTCCATTCAGTTCCTGTCCACCTGTGGGTTTTGGGTGTTCCCACTCTCCCAGCACCTTCTGTTGAAGTCTCCAAAAAATAATTTAAAAAAATCCAGCAATAAGGGAAGCCCCCCATAATGACCTGAGCGAGTGTACAAACCCAGCAACTCAAGCTGTGAGATCTCACCATCAGAGTCCCAGAGAAATATAAGGAACTATCACTTGGTACTGGAAGCTCTACTAACAACTAAATATCAGTTTTTAGGTGGACTGACCCTTTAAAGAAGCTAAAGCTCTCCAAAACTGCAAGACTTTTAAGTCTTACTTAAAAAAAAGCTTCATCCCCAAACCTGTCTGCATTTTAACTGTTCCAGTTCTGTTAACATTCAGATTATTGTTGCAAGTATATAGCGAGCCTTGTAATGTGAACACACTAATGTGAATGCTATGAGGGCAATTAGGAGAATGTTCAAAAAACATTTGTCAGTTAAAATTCTAGCAGATGAAAGCAATTAAGAGGTGCTTGTTAATTGTCCTTCAGTCCTCCTACAATATGTGCAGCATGTTTTCTCTGATTTACACATTATATATACATTAGCACTGCTCATAGGGTAATATTTATTATACTATACAAGTGCTGAGCAACCACAGATTTGTCTTATCTCCATAAGCTGGTTACCCGCAAAACATGTGCAACACAAACAGGCGGCACCTGTGTAAATAGACTGTCAAGAGGATAACTTACTACATGACATAAAATGGGTCCTGCTCGTAGCTTTTCAAGTAGGGTCAACTCTGTCTCTAAGTGATCGTTTAAAGCTCCGGTCAAGGAGAAAAACAGTAAACATAATAATGTAGCTATATATTCATTAATATATAATTCACTTTTGTAAATACAAGGAGTGTAAGCAGTGTCATCACTAGGGTTAATGTCTCCTGGTGCGGTAAAAATGCTGCCACCCCCCCACCCTACTCCCCCATTTTCGGGCCGGAGGCCTAGCGTTGGAGCTCGTTGTGGTGGTCAATAAGGCCTAGAGGATAGCAGGTTAGGCACTTCCTAATGGCTCAGTCCCTAGGAACAGTAATGAATAATGGCCAACAGGCCCTCTTAAAAGAACCAGCAAAACTGCAGCAGTGATCCCACAGGCTGGATGTTCGCTTACTCTGGGTTGCCCAGGCTGACTCTGGTCAGTAGTGTAGCATGTCTGTACCCTGGCAGTGGCTCAGTCTTTCTCCCTCTGGTGGTGCGGGTACAGCATGGCTCCCTCTCTGGTAGTGCGGGTACAGCGTGGCTCTCTCTCTCTCTGGTGGTGTGGGTACAGCGTGGCTCTCTCTCTGATGGAGCGGGTACAACATGGCTCTCTCTCTGGTGGTGCAGATACAGCAGGCTCTCTCTCTGGTGGTGCGGGTACAGCAGGCTCTCTCTCTCTCCCACCAGCAGAGTGCATGCTGGGGGCTATAGCCTGCTGTCTGTGGACAACACTGGGGCCGCCAATCTTCCAGGACTACATGTCCCATGATGGTCCCCCCAGTGTCTTCTGATTGGCCCCCCGCTGTGGCCAATGAGGAGAGAAACAGAGTGGGCAGGAAGCTGGCTGGCTTTGTGGTGAATCAGATTAGAGCTGCTCTCTCTTCTCCTGTTCGGCTGACAGGAGAAAGGGAAGGGGGCAAGTGGGGGAGATATACGGACAGCCTGCAGCTCGCCTCTCCCCTGTCACAGCACCACTACAGCACTGCCGAGTTCTCTGGCAAACGGAGCAGGGGAAAATATCCATCTGGCGTTAGCACCGCTAAGCTCAATGGCACCCACTACAACTGCTTCCTGGTGTCACCCCTCTGGTGGCCCGCACCCCAATAGCGACGGCACTGAGTGTAGGTACCTGAATAACCTCCTGCAAGCCCCCAAACAGCAGAGTTCATTAGCCAGATGCTTCTTTTTTCACTGTCCAGCCATTTGTTGGGGTAGGGGCAAGACCTATGAGTGATACTTAAATGCTAATTATGGTATGTCTAGGGGTTAAGCTGGCCATACATTATACAATTTTCTCTTCTCAATTTCCTTTAGATTTGCCTTCAACTGTATAGTTCAAGCACCTGCCTAACGGCATACAAATTGAAAGTGTTTCGGCTTTACCTAATATTATATGGTTTTGGTAAATCTAAAGGAACATTGTACAGCCAGCATTTCTTAACCTTACACCTCTGCTCTGGCTGACTACAGCTCTCTCTGTGGTCTGTAGCGTGAGCTTCAGCATCATCACATAAACCACAGGGACATTAACCATGTATGTCTCAGGGCTTGCACTTGAACCTGGGACCTATGCTGTGTCTGGGATAACTCTTCTCGCTGAGCTACCTGAGATGCTGGATAGATCCCTATCTGATACATTCAAACACCCTGCCTTGTGCCTTGACTTCTGCTGAGCCTTAAACTCTTTGCTCCTCCCATGAACTTCCTGATTTTAAAGCGGAGTTCCACACAAAAATGGAACTTCCGCTTTTCGGAACCCTCCCCCCCTCCGGTGTCACATTTGGCACCTTTCAGGGGGAGGGGGGTGCAGATACCTGTCTAAGACAGGTATTTGCACCCACTTCCGGCATAGACTCCCATGGGAGTCTACGCCTCTTCCCGTCCCCACCGCGCTGTCTCCTGGGAACACACAGCTCCCAGGAGAGAGCGGGGACCACTTGGGACGCGCATGCGTGACTCGCGTATGCGCAGTAGGGAACTGGGAAGTGAAGCCGCAATGCTTCACTTCCTGATTCCCTCACCTAGGATGGCGGCGGCAGCTGCCGAGAACCGAGCGGGTTCTCGGCGTCCCCTGCCGACATCGCTGGACCCTGGGACAGGTAAGTGGCCATGTATTAAAAGTCAGCAGCTGCAGTATTTGTAGCTGCTGGCTTTTAATATTTTTTTTTTTGGCGGTGTGGGTGGACCCCCGCTTTTAAGCCATGTCTCTGCACTTCCCATTTGCCAGATTTTTATGCTTTCTTCACCCAGTATTTTGCGATGGTCTTCCCTACTGCTGTCCATATTGTGCTACCACTTGTTATTGACCCTTGGCTTGTTCCTCGACTATGCTTCTGCCTGATACCAACCTGCAACTACTTGTTACTGACCTTTGGCTTGTTTTACTGACTATGCTTCTGCTTTATCCTTACCTGCTTATTTGCTTCTGGACCCCAGCTTGCTCACCTCCTGGTGGGGTGATCCTGAGGACCGCAACTTAGTACTAACACACAGCATAATCCATCTCCCCCATCAGGAGCTCTGGTGAACACTGATTAGTACTTAGACTCTGCACCTAGGGTGAGCCTGTGTCATCCACCAGTGTGACTGCCTGTGTACCTATCCTGGTCGGTTGTGGTCCTGCTACTGATATAGCAACTGGTCTGCAAACCTGACCCCTGATTGTGACACTATGGTATGCAGAGGGGGTTGGAGTGTAACCAGGGCCAGTTGCAGCTTACAGATCGTTGGGTGGTGTCCACTGTAAGGATAGCCCACTACAAGGGTGGATTTTTTAAAATTTTCCTAAAGCAAGGAAAAATCAGGTTTCCTGCTTTGCCCAGAAGGATTATATGTTCACCCTGCATTGGAATAAATTATATTTTAGTGCCATTGCTAGCCGTTGGTTTTATACTATTTTTCTTATGATCAAGGCTAAAACATATATACACTATATTGTCAAAAGTATTGGGATGCCTGCCTTTACACGCACATGAACATTAATGTCATCCCAGTCATATGCCCCGTACACACGGTCAGATTTTCCGACAGAAAATGTGTGATAGGACCTTGTTGTCGGAAATTCCGACCGTGTGTAGGCTCCATCACACATTTTCCATCGGATTTTCCGATACACAAAGTTTGAAAGCAGGATATAAAATTTTTCGACAACAAAATCCATTGTCGGAAATTCCGATCGTGTGTACACAAATCCGACGGACAAAGTGCCACGCATGCTCAGAATAAATTAAGAGATGAAAGCTATTGGCCACTGCCCCGTTTATAGTCCTGACATATGTGTTTTACGTCACCGCGTTCAGAACGATCGGATTTTCCGACAACTTTGTGTGACCGTGTGTATGCAAGACAAGTTTGAGCCAACATCCGTCGGAAAAAATCCTAGGATTTTGTTGTCGGAATGTCCAAACAAAGTCCGACCGTGTGTACGGGGCATTAGTCCGTAGGGTTCAATATTGAGTTGGCCCACCCTTTGCAGCTATAACAGCTTTTTTTTTTAACAAGAAAGAGCTATAACAGCTTTAACTCTTCTGGGAAGGCTGTCCACAAGGTTTAGGAGTGTGTCTATGGGAATGTTTGACCATTGTTCCAGAAGCGCATTTGTGAGGTCAGGCACTGATGTTGGATGGGAAGGCCTGGCTCGCAGTAGGCTCTATAATTCATCCCAAAGGTGTTCTATCGGGTTGAGGTCAGGACTCTATGCAGGCCAGTCAAATTTCTCCAACCCAAACTTGCTCATCCATGTCTTTATGAACCTTGCTTTGTGCACTGGTGCGCAGTCATGTTGGAACAGGAAGAGACCAGCCCTAAACTGTTCCCACAAAGTTGGGAGCATGAAATTGTCCAAAATGTCTTGGTATGCTGACGTTTCAGGAGTTCCCTTCACTGGAACTAAAGGGCCAAGCTCAACCCCAACCCCTGAAAAACAACCCCACACCATAATCCCCCCTCCACCAAATGATTTGGACCAGTGCTCAAAGCAAGGTCCATAGAGACATGGATGAGTGAGTTTGGGGTGGTGGAACTTGACAGACCTCAACCCGATAGAACACCTTTGGGGTAAATTAGAGTGGAGACTTCGAGCCAGGCCTTCTCGTCCAACATCAGTGCCTGATCTCATAAATGCGCTTCTGAAACAATGGTCAACCATTTACAATAGACACACTCCTAAACTTTGTGGACAGCCTTCCCATAAGAGTTGGAGCTGTTATAGCTGCAAAGGGTGGGCCAACTCAATATTGAACCCTATAGATTCAGGCTGGATTCACACCTATGCATTTTTAGTGCTTTTTGCATTTTTCAGAATAAATATTGCATATGAATATTGTATATTCCCATTTCTTATATTCTCATATCCACTTGGTTGCCAGATTAATCTTTACTACTTTGCTAGTTAAAGCTTGTTGCTTACAGAGCTCTATAGCTCAAGCTCCAATTTACACACCCAACTACTGCTTTGTTAAAGTCAACATAAACCCCAATACTAAAATGTCACTTAATTGTTTACATGTTAATGTAATTCCAAAATTAATTTTTAATCTTTATAAATGTACAGCTTTCTTTAACCACTTGCCGACCAGCCGCCATCATTATACAGGGGCAGGTCGGCTTGTTCCCTCAAATCGCCGTAGCTGTATGGTGGTCCCTTTAACAGCTACAGTGGCGGGGAAGCCGATGCGCGTGGCTGGCGGGCCATGATGTCCGCTAGCCACGATGTCCGCTGGCCACCTGCGATCACTCCACAGAGAGCCAGAATGGGGATCTGTCAATGTAAACAAACAGATCCCCATTCTGACAGGGGAGTTCAGAGTAATCTTCTGTTCCTAGTGATTAGGAATAGCAATCTCTCTGTACTCCCAGTAGGTCCCCTCCCCCCACAGTTAGAAACACCTCCCAGGGAACACGTTTAACCCCTTGATCGCCCCCTAGTGTTAACCCCTTCCCTGCTAGTGACATTTTCACAGTAATTAGTGCATTTGTCAGTGGTCCCAAAAAAGTGTCAAAAGTGTCCGATGTGTCCGACGCAATGTCGCAGTCCCATTAAAAAATCGCTGATCACCGCCATTACTAGTAAAAAAAAAATAATAATAATAAAAATGCCATAAATCTATTCCCTATTTTGTAGACGCTATAACTTTTGCGCAAACCAATCAATATACACTTACTGCGATTTTTTTTTTACCAAAAATATGTAGAAGTATACATATTGGCCTAAACTGCTGAAGAAATTCGTTTTTTTACATTTTTGGGGGGATATTTATTATAGCAAAAGTAAAAAAATATAGTTTTTTTTCAAAATTGTCGCTCTTTTTTTGTTTATAGCGCAAAAGATAAAAAACGCAGAGGTGATCAAATACCACCAAAAGAAAGCTCTATTTGTTGGAAAAAAAGGGCATCAATTTTGTTTGGGTACAGTGTCACACGACTGCGCAATTGTCAGTTAAATCGACGCAGTGCCGAATCACAAAAAATAGCCTGGTCATTAAGGGGGCAAATCTTCCGGTCCTTAATTAAGTGGATAAAAGTACACCTGGTGGTGATCCCGCCATTAAGATCCTTGTTTGGACATTTCCAGTTGGGGATGGGGGGTGGGGTCAATGTCCCTGTCTCCTAGATGCTCTCCTGCATTGTCACCATTTTCCATGCACTCCTGATAAAGATTATAAGCAGCTAGGTTGACACTCATTGCTCAGGTATGTTCTTTCACTGTCACCATTAGGATGCTTGCCCTGTCCAATGACTGGAAGCCACCTTCAACAGGAAGTGGCTAGAAAAAGCCTGGTGGAGATCAGCCGTGAGGCCCCGAAAAAAAAGTGCAAACAAATATAAAAACATCAGTTAAAAAATGTATAAACTGAATAAAAATTCAAAAATAAAACCGAACTGAAACCCTTAGTTTACTGGAGATTTCATGAGAAAATTAAACTTAGAGCTCCAGAGACCCATCTGTGTACAACTTCAAGAGCCCCAGCCTCAAACACACACATCTCTCCTGGATCAGGAACCCTAAATTCAGAAGCAGAACAGCGATCTAAAGGTACGTATTTGTGGCAAGTCCTGCATAGATCAGTGAAGGTGGTGATATAATCAGAGTGGGATCTGCTGCTTTACGCTTGGATTTGTATTGAATGGTGGATGGGCTCTTTTGGTCAGCACTCAGAGTGCCCTGCAATGGAGAGAGTGAGTGGAGTCTTTGGAGCCGTATATTCTAGTCAATATATGCTAATTTTATTTTATTTGTGTTATGAGATGGCAGGATCTTTTTAAGACTGTGCACTTTTAGAAGTTCTGTAGCAGCACAACTAGAAACTTAAATTTTTCAAAGAATGGTATAATTCACACGTTTGGTATATATGTACTTGAAGAAAAACTACATTTCAGTGCGATATTTTCTCCTCTTGGAAGGTAGAGCGCTTTGGTTTGCTAGAGTTAAGATGTATACACTGTAATAAATACAGCTGTCATCTCCAGTATAACTGGCCAGGTGAAAATGTCATCTATTGATAAGTTGCCAGTGTTATCTCATTTGTTTTCTTCCTTGCTCACCAGTCACCGAACTCTGCTCACAAGTCTTAATACAACCTCAAGACCTTAATACAACCTCAAGACAAAAGAATGCATCAACTGCCTTCTATAAGGCAATCCAACAATGTGCAAGGGCTGTTAGATGTATTTTATAGAAGAGCCCTGGAGCCATCTAAATATATATATACAGTGGTGACTGAAAGTATTCAGATCCCCTTAAATTTTTCACTCTTTGTTATATTGCAGCCATTTGCTAAAATCATTTAAGTTCATTTTATTTCCTCATTAATGTACACACAGCACCCCATATTGACAGAAAAACACAGAATTGTTGACATTTTTGCAGATTTATTAAAAAAGAAAAACTGAAATATCACATGGTCCTAAGTATTCAGACCCTTTGCTCAGTATTTAGTAGAAGCACCCTTTTGATCGAATACAGCCATGAGTCTTTTTGGGAAAGATGCAACAAGTTTTTCCACACATAGATTTAGTGATCCTCTGCCATTCTTCCTTGCAGATCCTCTCCAGTTCTGTCAGGTTGGATGGTAAACGTTGGTGGACAGCCATTTTTTAGGTCTCTCCAGAGATGATCAATTGGGTTTAAGTCAGGGCTCTGGCTGGGCCATTCAAGAACAGTCAAGGAGTTGTTGTGAAGCCACTCCTTCGTTATTTTAGCTGTGTGCTTAGGGTCATTGTCTTGTTAGAAGGTAAACCTTCGGGGCAGTCTGAGGTCCTGAGCACTCTGGAGAAGGTTTTCATCCAGGATATCCCTGTACTTGGCCACATTCATCTTTCCCTCAATTGCAACCAGTCGTCCTGTCCCTGCAGCTGAAAAACACCCCCACAGCATGATGCTGCCACCACCATGCTTCACTGTTGGGACTGTATTGGACAGGTGATGAGCAGTGCCTGGTTTTCTCCACACATACCGCTTAGAATTAAGGCCAAAAAGTTCAATCTTGGTCTCATCAGACCAGAGAATCTTATTTCTCACCATCTTGGAGTCCTTCAGGTGTTTTTTAGCAAACTCCATGTGGGCTTTCATGTGTCTTGCACTGAGGAGAGGCTTCCATCGGGCCACTCTGCCGACTGGTGGAGGACTGCAGTGATGGTTGACATTCTACAACTTTCTCCCATTTCCTGACTGCATCTCTGGAGCCCAGCCACAGTGATCTTTGGGTTCTTCTTTACCTCTCTCACCAAGGCTCTTCTCCCCCGATAGCTCAGTTTGGCCGGACGGCCAACTCTAGGAAGGGTTCTGGTCGTCCCAAACGTCTTCCATTTAAGGATTATGGAGGCCACTGTGTTAGGAACCTTAAGTGCGGCAGAAATTTTTTTGTAACCTTGGCCAGATCTGTGCCTTGCCACAATTCTGTCTCTGAGCTCTTCAGGCAGTTCCTTTGGCCTCATGATTCTCATTTGCTCTGACATGCACTGTGAGCTGTAAGGTCTTATATAGACAGGTGTGTGGCTTTCCTAATCAAGTCTAATCAGTATAATCAAACTAATCTAATCAGTATGCACACACATACCAAGGCCAATATAGACAGGAGGCAATTAAACTTCCAGCAGGTCTTTGGAGTATGGGAAGATACTGGATTACCAGGAGGAAACCAAGGGGAGACCATGTAAATATAAAAACAAGTCTGTGGGATCTGAAAAAAATGTCTGTAACTTTTCTGAAAATGCTATTTTATTTTACGCAGGTGACCTTCTTATTATGGCATTAAAGCAGTCTATTTAAAGTCCTCAGCTATTTCAACGTACAGTTTAAATCCCAGAACAGGTTAAACATTGAAGATTGCATCACAAATACATATTGTATAAAATATCTTTAAGGATGCTAATGAGAAAATGCAATTAATTTGTTCAGCCCCAACTCACTGTATATCATATCAAGGACACTGCTGTGATAAATTACAGAGTTAATAAATCTTTAGTCTAAAAGCAATGTTCCTTAATCAGGGATATAATTTAATGTCCTATCATCAAAACGCTTTGGGTAATGTGATTTGTGTTCAGGCATTTACTAATGTGCAATGACTTTCCTGAACACAAGAGCGGGGACCAAGAGCGCTGCCGCTGAACTCCTTTCTACTTCCATGAACAGACGTTACTACTGACCAATGGGGGTGCAAGACTTCTAGAATTACATTGATTCTTTTCATATCCTGTGGGAACTTTGCTGAAATTAAAGATGCATCTTCAACATGGATCATTTTACAAATATAAATATTATTTAAAAAAAGAAACAATCATCAAAAATGGCTACATAACACATTAGGCCACTAAGGCCGATGGCCCTCGGTTGGCCTTAGGGGCCTTTGAAAATTTTTAAACTCACAACCATGAAAAAAAAAGATATAAATAACAACACAAATTTGTCCATTTATACAATATTTCTAACACATAGCATGTACATACCAAAAATGACACCCCAAAATAGATTCTCCTACTCCTCCTGAGTACGGCGATACCACTTGTGTGAGACTTCCACAGCCTGGCCACATACAGAGGCCGAGTACAGCCAAGTATGGCTGAGCATGGCAGAGTATGGCTGAGCATGGCAGAGTATGGCTGAGCATGGCTGGGTATGGCTGGGTATGGCTGAGTATGGCTGAGCATGGCTGGGTATGGCAGTGTATGGCTGAGCATGGCTGGGTATGGCAGAGTATGGCTGGGCATTGCAGGGTATTGCGGGGTATTGCAGGGTATTGCGGAGTATTGCAGGGTATTGGAGAGTATTGCAGAGTATTGCAGAGTATTGCGGGGTATTGCAGAGTATTGCGGGGTATTGCAGAGTATTGCAGGGTATTGCGGGGTATTGCAGGGTATTGTGGGGTATTACGGGGTATTGCAGGGTATTGCAGAGTATTGCAGAGTATTGTGAGGTATTGCAGAGTATTGCAGGGAATATTGCACAGGGAATTCCAGAGTATTGCACAGGGTATTGCAGAGTATTGCGGGGCATTGCGGGGTATTGCAGAGTATTGCACAGGGAATTGTAGAGTATTGCACAGGGAATTGCAGAGTAGTGCAGGGTGATGCTGAGCATTGAGGGATGGCTGAGCATGGATGGATGGATGGCTGGAAGTCACAGAGCAGCACTGTGGGCACTACACATCCAGCCCACACTGCTAACATCTGGTCCCTCCCCCTCTGTGTACCGATCGGTACACAGAGGGGAGGGAGGAACCGGCGTCATGACATGACGCCGGTTTGTTTACATGTGATCGCTCCATCATTTGACGGAGCGATCACATGGTAAACGGCTGCGATTAGCGGCCGTTTACGGTGATCCGTGATGCGCCGGGTCCTCTGGACCCGGCGGTCACGGATGTTCCCATGTGCGCGCCCCAGGGGGCGCGCGGGAGCGGTTTTTTGGGATCACATCATATGACGTGCTCCCAGAGTTATCCAACCACCCTGCAGCCGTCATTTGGCTATGGGCCGGTTGGTAACTGGTTAATATCAGAGATATATGAACAGATATGTAGTAAAACCATTACTGGGGAAAGACTGGCCAAAAATAAAAAGGGATGGGAAGAGGACTTCGGGGAAAAAATAACAGGAGAACAATGGAGCAGAGTATTGGATCTGAGCCCCCAGGTGTCAGTCTCTCCCTCACAAATGTTGCAATTATTTTTGCTACATCGAGTTTATTATACCCCAAAGAAACTTTTCCGGTATGGATATAGAGCTGATGATAAATGCCCAAGGTGAGAAGAAACAGGTGATTTGATTCACATGTTCTGGAGATGTCCAAAATTATTTAGGTAGTTGACAGAAATATTAGAGGATATCAATCGTACCTTTGGGCTTAGGTTGGACCTGGATGGTACTATATGTCTGTTGGGGAAAATAAAGGAAAATAGCGTGCCTGTAAATAGTAAAATCGCAGCAATTAGATGTTTATTCCAAGCACGAAAGATAATAGCTCAGAATTGGCAACCAGTGAGACCCCCGACATCAGAAGAATGGACCAAAGTGATGAATGCTACAGTATGGAGGGAAAAAGTGGTATTTATTAGAAGGAGGAACCTGGATAAATTCTTAAAGATGTGGAAGCCTTGGTTAGATAAAATGGGATGTCCGCCTTAAAGGGAATAATCTAGGGAGAGGAGACCATACTTAAGGACAAAGTGGATACGACCGGGAGGAGAGAGGGGGGGGGAGGCAGAGAGGACGACGAGAAGTGGAAAATAAGAGAGAGAACAGAGAGAAATAAGAACAGTAATAATATATCTGTGTATCATTTAAATAGACACGGTATATGGATGGGATTGTATTTTATTAAAAGGGAGATTATGAGGGTGGCAAAGGGAGGGTGGGGTTATAAAGGGTTAGAGGAGACACACAAGGGTAGAGAATCACAGAGGAGATGGATCTGAGGCACTGATAGTATTTATGTATTTTTTTTTTTTTATTATTATTATTTTTTTCTCAAGGAAGTAAATAGGAAGGGTATATTATAATATATTGAAGGTTATTTAAGTTTGAAATTACACACGATATGGTAAATATGCTATTGTAATATGTATACGGTCTGACGTGCCTCTTGATCGGTGATATATGTTTTTTGTAAAAATAATAAAAACAAAAAAAAAAGGAAAAACACAGCTGGACTCAAATGAAGGTGTAGAACCATCTCAAGGATGATCAGAAGAAATGGACAGCACCTGAGTTAAATATATGAGTGTCACAGCAAAGGGTCTGAATATTTAGGACCATGTGATATTTCAGTTTTTCTTTTTTAATAAATCTGCAAAAATGTCAACAATTCTGTGTATTTCTGTCAATATGGGATGCTGTGTGTGTGTGTATATATATATATATATATATATATATATATATATATATATATATATATTTATATACACACACAGTATCTCACAAAAGTAAGTACACCCCTCACATTTTTGAAAATATTTTATTATATCTATTCATGTGACAATACTGAAGAAATGACACTTTGCTACAATGTAAAGTAGTGAGTGTACAGCTTGTATAACAGTGTAAATTTGCTGTCTCCTCAAAATAACTCGACACACAGCCATTAATGTCTAAACCGCTAGCAACAAAAGTGAGTACACCCCTAAGTGAAAATGTCCAAATTGGGCCCAATTAGCCATTTTTCCTCTCCAATGTCATGTGACTCGTTAGTGTTACAAGGTCTCAGGTGTGACTGGGGAGCATGTGTGTTAAATTTGGTGTTATCGCTCTCACTCTCTCATACTGGTCACTGGAAGCTCAACATGGCACCTCATGGCAAAGAACTCTCTGAGGATCTGAAAAAAAGAATTGTTGCTCTACATAAAGATGGCCTAGGCTATAAGAAGATTGTCAAGACCCTGAAATTGAGCTGCAGCACGGTGGCCAAGACCATACAGCGGTTTAACAGGACAGGGTCCACTCAGAACAGGCCTCGCCATGGTCGACCAAAGAAATTGAGTGCACGTGCTCAGCGTCATATCCAGAGGTTGTCTTTGGGAAATAGACATATGAATGCTGCCAGTATTGCTGCAGAGGTTGAAGGGGTGGGGGGTCAGCCTGTCAGTGCTCACACCATATGCCGCACACTGCATCAAATTGGTCTGCATGGCTGTCGTCCCAGAAGGAAGCCTCTTCTAAAAATGATTCACAAGAAAGCCTGCAAGCAGTCTAAGGACATGGATTACTGGAACCATGTACTGTAGTCTGAGACCAAGATAAACGTATTTGGTTTAGATGGTGTCAAGTGTCCCCTCCCCTGTAGTCTGAGACCAAGATAAACTTATTTGGTTTAGATGGTGTCAAGTGTCCCCTCCCTTCAGAGACTCAGCCACAGGGCAGTATTCCAATATTATAACAACCCCAAACACACCTCCAAGACGACCACTGCCTTGCTGAAGAAGCTGAGAGTAAAGGTAATGGACTGGCCAAGCATGTCTCCAGACCCAAACCCTATTGAGCATCTGTGGGGCATCCTCAAACGGAAGGTGGAGGAGCGCAAGGTCTCTAACATCCACCATCTCCATGATGTCATCATGGAGGAGTGGAAGAGGATTCCAGTGGCAACCTGTGAAGCTCTGGTGAACTCCATGCCCAAGGAGTGTACTCACTTTTGTTGCCAGTGGTTTATACATTAATGACTGTGTGAAAAGATATAATAAAATATTTACAAAAATGTGAAGGGTGTACTTATTTTTGTGAGATACTGTATATATATATGGAATTTTTTTTTCATACAGGCAGTCTAGGTTCTTCAATTGGACCTGGTACCAGTCTCTTGTATTTTCCTATATAGCAGGGTCCAGACTGGGAGGGGAAGAAACAGCTAAAGGAACCAGTCAGTTGTGCTGCACTGCCAATTTACCCACCCACATATCCCTTTTCTGAGGCACAGCATGCCTGGGACTAGAGTGTGAGCAGGCAGACACAGAGGGGTGGGTCAAAGAGGAGGATGAGCAGATCGGGCCCCTTTCATTGCATATATCTAAAAATAGTGCAGTGCAAAAAACAATCAAATATTTATAAACCTTATGAAATGTATAAAAAAAAAAAGTCCACATAGGATATTCTTAAAAGTTCATAAAATAAAAGATCCCGGATGGTGCAAAGTTGTGTCTTTAGATGGAACATGCAGGTGTCATATAATGTACAGCAACTCCACCATACACACAGATAGCGGCTCACCTTAAAACCATGACCCCCTGAAACAACAGGACGGTCAAACTAGCTGTCCCATGAAGGGATCTGATACTCTCCTGGTGATCTGAGCGGATCCAAGGCCCCAATTCCTCCGTAGGATCATAGACATCAATACAAAAGCAAATAAAAAGGATCTAGTGCTCTCTGCTAAATTATCATTTATTCAAATAATGTTAAAATCACTTACAAAACCAGCACTTGTCACAAGTGCACAAACGAGCGCTCTGTGTATATGCAACCAATCCAGTAAGATGGCCACGGGTGATGTCATGTGTGGGTCCTACCCCAGGAGATTTGATTTTTTTTTTTTTTTGCACTGCACTATTTTTAGATATATGCTTACTTGGAGGTGTTGTGTAATTGGCCTTCAGTGTTCAGCTGCAACTGAGGCAGTTGTATAGTACCTGGTTCCTAATTGGTTATCTTTAGCTGGTTAACGGTGAGGCCCAACAAGTATGGTTGTGCACTTAGTACCATCTCTTTAAAACTGCATTCAGTGAAAACCTTTGGGACTGCTGGGCAAATAGGTCAGTCTCTTATTGCACTGAACTGCTAACGGTGATGGAATAAGTACAGTTGAATCTGCTTTTTGATAAACAGCGAACCTTGTCCTGGACACTTGGTGGTCTGCTATCCTCAGAATCTCAGTCCCCAATAACGCCTCACAAACAGGTTCTCTCAGGCTCAGCTCCAGCTCTCTGGCCCTCACAATTCTCAGTCCTGGCTTTCATAGGTTTAGTCTTTCTGTGGGCACAGACAGGTATAAGCAGCAGGTGCCTACTTCTCCAGCTTCCCGCATACATGATTCAGCTGTGGCACCAATCTGTGCAGCTCTGTCTCCTTCTGCAAAAGATCCCACTTCCTCTCTGAAACCAGGGAAAACTCTGCTCTCTCTCCTCCTATATCAAGCTGTCCCTGGGTGTTGTTGCCCTCAGCCTATCCACCTCCACAGCCCTGTGACTCCACACAACTTCATCCCCCAGTGCACTTGCATCATCAAGGTGGGAGAGGGAGATGAGTGACTGCACTGGCGAGCTCCCTTCCTCCTCACAGACCTCACCGCCACTGCAGACATTATGGACAGCAGGAAGGGAACTTGAGGTACAGTTGTTCACTTTAAGGTCATCACAAAGGACAATTGGGTACTCTTTATGTCTGGAGGAAAAGAAGTTTAACTTCCAAATACGGAAATATTTCTTTACAGTAAGAGCTGTGAATATGTGTAATAGACTCCCTCAGGAGCTGGTTCTGGCCAGCTCAGTAGATTGTTTAAAAAAAGGCTTAGATTATTTCCTAAATGCACAGAATATAACTGGATACTTACATTTATAGAAATTAGCACCAGGGGTAATTGCTCTAAGGAATATCTGATTACCTCCTGGGGAATCAGGAATTTTTTTTTTTCCTCGCTGGAGCAAATCGAATAATGCTTTATTGTTGTTTTTTTGCCTTCCTCTGGATCAACTGTGGGTGAAGGATTGTGAATATTGAGGCTTTCTGTGTGCGTTTTTACCTTATGGTTGAACTAGATGAACTTGTAAGATACTTCCTGTCCTAAAGTGACAACCATACTGAGCAGTGTTGTCACCCAAGGACTAAATTATACTAATTTCGGACTATATACCACCTCCCAGTGTGAGGTGTGTTGTAGTCCACAGAGATAGCAAGAAACAATGATAACTGATAACAGACCAGAGGCAGGAAGCTATAAGCTCACACGATTTCTGGCTGGATGAACAGCAGTTTTTTTTGGTTTTGCACTTGTTGAACATACTGTATAATAAAACACTTACAATTATATATTAAACAGAGAAAAGAGGGTCAAATAAGAGAAATGTATTGTTATTTTACAGACACTTTAATACTTTTTACACAAACAAAACCTGTTTTTAGAATTTATAGATTTTTTAATAGAGTAGCAACAGAGAACAGGATATTTTTAGAAAAAATAAACTATAATGGAAAGATCAATATGTTTATGTGATTTTTGCAGGATTTAAAGTGTTGCTGACTTTCTTACAGTTTTTTTAAATTACATTTAGTAATAGACAAAATATACATGTCTACATCAAATACAAATTTAGTTCAGTATATTTAATGTGGTACAAATATATCTAATAAAACCTCACCTGGGTCTGTGCAGTAGAACTGGAAATCATATCCAGGTTGTCTTGAAAGTTTATGAAGTTCCTGTCTGTTAGATGATAATATTGAAAACGGGACTTTCAGCTGTAACAGTGTATTGTGTGCCAAACCCCCAAGGAGCTGTGTGCGCTACACCTGGAGATAAAGCAAAATACCAGCCTGAATAATATACTCAATTCTATTACAAGGTGTGATTTCTGTTATTCTGCAATATCAGGTTGGGTGGTGTCACCTAAGCTGAGGAAGAATTTCTCAGGTTTTATCTACTTTATTAGCTGTAATGCAAAATCCATGAACAGTCTATGATGAGTCCCATCCACACCAACATACCATGACTACAGATAATATGTGGAATTAACTGATACAAACAGCATTTAAATTATTTTTGCTTATTATCAAGAAAACTGTTGAATTGTGTTCCTATATGTCCTACCTTGTAGTACATTATTAAATACTCTGCACGCTGCAGTTTATGTGTATGAGAGCTTTCAATTGTTTAATATGCATTTTTTTATGTTTTCAATGAAAAATAATCTCTTATACATCGCACATAGCGGGGGCTGTTGCAGGAAAAAAAGGGGAACTGTTTTCTTTAAAGCAGAATTAAACCTTTTTTAAATATTATTATAATTGTATCTTAAAGATATTAAAGATGACTTGCCTAGGTAGATTGCTTGTAATTAATTAATGATTAACAAACAAAAATTAAAGTGACTCTGACACTTCAAGGTCAAAAGTCACATAAGCCCAGCTTGTAATGGAAGAGGAAATATACTCTGTGCTCTGCACCCCAAGCCCACCCTTTTTTGAAGCCAGTTAGAGCCACAGGCTCTAATCATGTGCTGCAAAAAAAAAAAAAACCCTATTGGAATCCATGCGTCTGGCGCCCTGCATGTAGATTAGGGGCCAGGAGCATGGATTAGGGGGCTAGCGCCCCTTATGGACGGGCCGCCACTGGATTAATACATAAACATCCCACAATGATTCCATAACAAGGTAAAGTGGACACAATATTAATCACATCTCCAAGAGATGAGCAGACAGAAACAATAGGTGACTCAATTAACAATGAGAATTCACACCTAGGAGGCACACAATGGGAGAGACACAATAACATATACAGTGATCCCACCCCACTTCAGACTGTCCGACACGAGTCTACAACAGTCTATGAGACAAACTCATGCAATATTCCAGCAGTCTGAAAAGGTGGAAATAATTTATCTTCATAGATTTCTTGAGGGATAATGTTGATAAATATGTCTGTCCCAAGTGGAGGAGCCTCTCCAACCCAGTCTGCAGGAGGGCCACCATATTCCCTCTGGCCATTAACCTGTACAAGATTAATATTACACCTTTCCATCCACTCCAGAAGGAAAGCTTTATTATCCTTATTCAGAGAATGAAGCCTCGCTCTCAGCATTCATCACGTGGCTGTCCATCAGTAGAGAATGATCTGCTTCTCCATGGGATCAGAGGCTGAACTAAGCTCTTCACCATGATCTGACTGGAAGAAGCAGACAAAATCCCCAGTCTCCTCCATGAGCCATAATCAGTGGGTAGGAGGCTTGCCACTAAAAAGCCTCCAAAAGCCTGTGTCTCAGTTGGGTCTGTCACAGTCACATACCCCTAGTGTGTGCATCATCACCCTGGCTGGAATCACAGTACTCCAGGATGTCATTACGTGAGTGCCGCTGAGGCCAGGTGGAATGCCTGTCACTGCCAATGATGAAGAGAAAGCTGCAGTGATAACACCAGACTGTACAGAAAAGTGCAAGAAACAGACATGCATAGTTATATTTCTATTAAAAGGAACTGGTGGGAGGGGGGTTGGAGTGCTGCCATTGGTTGTAATTTTGGATGAAACTCCAGGATAACAAAGCCTGTAGCTTTATTTAATTATTGTAATCCTGACAACATCTTTGATATCCAGCAGTTTTAGGAGTGTCTCCTATCACTGACCTTAGGTGGGAGATATGAGGGTTTTGCAGCCTGTCATTTCTGCACTGACAAGGAGAGAATACGATTAAATAATAAAAAAACACTATCATAAATTGTGACATACCAAAATCAGCAAAGTGATCATAGTAACACACTAAAAACAGCGCTAGTGTTGAGCTAAACGGATAATGTGGCCAACTACACATGCAGAAAAAGTCCTTCAAGAGAGAAGAGCAGTAAAAATGATGGTTCAGATAGTGTTCATAGGTGATCAAAAGTAGAAAAGTTCAGCGTGCACCTTCCACCGATCCATCCACTTCCACCCTGTGAGAACACTCTCCCCTCAGGGGGTTAAACTCACCAGAGCCTAGTAATAGTAAGCATCCAAGAAAAGGTAAATCCAAGCCACCAGCCACTGTCTGCTACCCTCCAGAGGAATCCAAGATGGTCAAGGCTCATATATCACCAAACAACAAAAGATAAAGCGCACATAGCGTAATCCTGTTTATTATATATATAGCCCTTCACATCACACAAAGATCCCCCCTTCAAACATTATACGTACATTATAAAAGCAATCAAAAGAGCATATCACAAGGAAGCATTTAGACACAGCACTTCACCGTAATCGATCCCAGCCGGTTCCGCTTTCCAGGCACCAATTTCTGACTTCCTGGTTGCAGTACAGACTGTGGTGGAGCGCAATCGTCACTTCCGGCGTCGTGTAGGCCACGCCCTTTTTTTGACGCGTTTCGTCATATCCTGACTTCAACAGAGGGCGTGCCTACACGACTGACGGACAGGCTATATTGTCCTACCCCATCAGCCCTAACCAATCAGAACAAGTGTTCGGCGTGACGTCAGGTGCAAGACGTCTGCCGAGAGACATACTGACGGCTTCTCCACAGGAGAAGGGGAAGACTTATAGCCGCTCTGCACATTAGTTCGCATAGGCGAGTAAGCCCACTCACAGGCCAGACAGCGCCAGCCGGTGAATTTGTAAACAGTAAAATATGACATTGCACATTGAAATTTAAAAATAAGGGGGATAAAATAGTATAAGATCCTATGCGATCAGCGCACATACTGAATCTATTATCTTTAACCCTTCAGCATGTATAAACGTGCAGCAGCATACAATCGACAAAACGCTGCATGACACTGCAGCATATTAGACAATCGATGTAAAGTGCTCACTGCATGTTAACACAGCATATTAAAAACATAAATATATATAAAAAACATAAACCATATGTCAAATATAATTCATCAGAAACATTAAGTGTGAATGGTAAATACGCCAACACAGATACATAAAAATAGAGCCATTCATAATGTAATCTCCTATGCAGTAGGTTAGAAAAAACCAATAGTGGGTATTAATTATTAAAAACAAGGCCCATTCAGATACGGTGAGACCCATAAGCATATAAACAACATACATCAATACACATAAAAATAATAAAGAGAAAGTATACATCCATGATAAAAATTATGGCTACCAGCCTAAACTATGCGTTATCATCACCTATATAAAACATAGGGTATAGCACCTAATTGGGCATTACAAACTGCGCACAAGCCACACCTGTATATGGCATAAGCCATAACTGTATGCGGCCTAAGGCCGATCAAGCTTTCCGAAACCATTAACCACCTCTACCCCATAGTAAACATTTATGAATCGCTTATAAAGCAGTTAATGTCAAGCTCCACGTTCAACCCTCTTGGCGATAATGTGTCCGCCAAGAAGATCCACTGGGTCTCTCTCTTGGACAGGTCACGTACCAAATTCGAACCCCTCCAGTTTGGTTTTAAATGGTCAATGCCCCAGAATTTAAGGCCAGACGGATCTTGGTTATGCTTTAGTTTAAAGTGGAGCGAGACACTATGGTCTTTAAAACCAATTTTAATGTTAGTTATGTGTTCTGCGATCCTGATTCTTAAAAGTCTCTTAGTGCGGCCTATATACATAAGACCGCACGGACATTGGAGAGCATAGACAACATGGGAGGTGTTGCACGTAATGAGCTCTTTGATAGCGAACTCCTTATTGTTAGAGGTGGATGTAAAACTCTCCAATGCTCTTAATGGTCTTTCTACATCCTTGCAAGCCCGACACCTTCTACAACTGTAAAAGCCACTCTTATTCCAAAAAGTCGGGGGCCTGGCCGGAGGGTCCAGCACCTTTCGTACTATTTTATCTGAAAAGCTCTGGGCCTTTCTATATATGAACTGAGGCCTAGGGGGTAGGGCTGATTGAAGCGCCTTGTCCATACACAGCACATGCCAATGGGCGGCAAAAATGCCTTCCACTTCTTTGTACTGAGAATGGAAGCTTGAAATAAAGCTCCATTCATGACTGTCCCTATTAGGGACCTGAGGACCATTTTCCAAAAAATTTCCTCTAGGTTGCACAGCTAATTCATAAATGATAGAATCTAGCGCTTCCTCCTGATAACCCTTTTCAATGAATTTTTTCTTTATAATCTGCGCCTGTGCCAAGAAATCTACGTCTTCTGAACAATTCCTTTTCACCCTAGTAAGCTGTCCCTTCGGAATATTTTTTAGCCACATCGGGTGATGGCCGCTATCAATGGGCAAATAACTGTTCGAGTCTGTGGGCTTGAAATAGACCCTAGTGCCCAGTTTGTCGCCTTGTCTAAAAATGCTTACATCAAGAAAATGTATCTCGTTCTGGCTAAATTCGCTAGTCAATTTAATATTGTTAACATTAGAATTAAGTTCCTTTAAAAATTCATGTAGACTATCACTAGATCCTTCCCAAATAAAAAACAAATCGTCAATGTATCGTTTGTATAATAGGAGCTGGGCGCGGGGTACCGAAAAAATCGTTTTATCTTCCCACTCACCCATAAACAGATTTGCTATGCTTGGGGCGAATTTCGCCCCCATAGCAACGCCCCTGCTTTGTGAGAAGAAACTGCCATCAAACCAGAAAAAATTATGGCTTAAGCAAAAGTCTAAAGCATTTCTAATAAAGACTTTTTGATTCTGTGGCAAATCATCACGTTGGCACAAGGCCCAATTCAAGGCCAAAAGTGCATCGTCGTGCTGGATGATTGAATATAAAGAAGCCACATCTGCCGTTACCAGATACAACTCATGTTTGCCTGATAAATCCACCTGCTGCAAAATCTGCAGGAGACTCTTCGTATCCTTAAGGTACGCCTTAGTCTGTATAACGCTATCCTGGAGAAAGTGATCCAGATATTGACCCATTCGGGAAGTAATCGAGCCAATCCCGTTCACTATAGGCCTCCCGGGTGGATTATTCAAATCTTTATGTATCTTGGGTAACGTATAAATCGTAGGGATTCTGCTGTTACTTGGCACCAGATACTTTCTTTCTCTATTCGACAGCACACCTGTCGAGTACCCCATTTCAACCAGATTCCTAAGATCTTTTTCATATTGTATAGTCGGGTCCTTGCTTAATTTTGTATACGTGTATTCGTCATCTAACATTGCGGTTAGTTGATCATGATAAAATTCCTTATTTAAAATCACTACCCCACCCCCTTTATCAGCGGGTCTTATCACTATATCCTTTCTCTTTTCAAGCATAGTGATCCCGTCTAATACATGTTGGGGATTCACTTTCTTTCTAGGTACTAAACGCTCTAAATCCCGTGTCACCAATCCTTTAAATACCTCAATATGTTGGTTTGCACTATTCAGAGGATTGAAAAGGGACTTATTTCTTAATCCACTATCCTTTGGTCCTGACTTCACAATATTTGCTGATTGAGAATTTTTATTTAAAAAATACTTCTTAATATTTAATCTTCTTATGTATTTATGTATGTCAATAAAAACATCAAATTTATTGATCGGCCTTTTCAGGCCACACTTCAACCCTAAATGCAAAATATTGGTCTCTTTGTGAGATAAAACCGCACTGCTTAGATTAAAAATACCTCCTAATCCTGCTCCAGCCTTCTTTTTTTGGACCCTTCGTCCTGCCCTACAGCCCCTTGTTCTTCTCTCCAATAATTGGAGTGTTGGGCATAATTCCACTCCTGTTGCGGTTGCTCCCTCCACTGAGGTACTCGGGAGTCCTGTCCTGACTGCGAGCGCCCCGGGGGTCTCCCCCTCTGCTGCGGGCGCCCCCGACCCCGTTTCTGCCAGCCTCTCCCCCTCCCTAAAAAAGGACGCGGTGATTGGCCACGGGCTCTATCCATATTTTCCCTCAAGGGGTCAAACCTATTATAGGTAGGGACTTGATATTGATTACTGGGGGGTACGTGATGATAGGAGTTAGAAACATTTCTCCCATCATTACTTCTCCCGTAGCCTTTATTTCTTCTGTCAGGGGTAGACCCATTGTCTGGGGGGCGGTAAGGGCCATTATCCCTCCTATTACCACCCACACAAGGGGCCACACTCAGGATATTACCCACCTGATTAGTAGAATTCTGGTAATGATCACCATCCCCATTTCCTTCAATATTAGGCGGGGTTTTACCTTGTTGCCAAAGATACACAGAGCCAGACCTAAAATCGTTCAGATCCCTATGGAACTTTTTAGCCTTCTTTTTCTGTGTATCTTTATCAATTTTTTCAAGTTTCTTTTTTATACGGGTGTTGAAATCAACCACCTGCTGTGAATCCTTAATGGGCTCTAACTGTAAACGGAATTCATTAATTTTGCCCTCCAAAATAGCCATTTTCTTACGTTTACGCGCAAGAACCAAATCCTGCAATTTATATCCCATATCGGTAAAAAAGTCATACCATTCTTTCATCGATTCAGAATCATTAAGACCATCCTGGGGGACTACATCCCACCTAAGACTTCTAACTAAAATCTTTTCTTTAATATACTGTTCAAACGTGCAGATGTCCCACCAGGTGCGAACCTGCTTTTCGAGCACATTCCCCAAAGCAGTCAGCACCCCATTAATGTTAGACTGTGCAGCAGTCTGCTC
Source organism: Aquarana catesbeiana (assembly GCF_042186555.1). NCBI lineage: Eukaryota > Metazoa > Chordata > Amphibia > Anura > Ranidae > Aquarana > Aquarana catesbeiana. The sequence continues at coordinate 328,958,504 of NC_133329.1, read as the reverse complement.
ATTGACTGCAAAAACGTTCCCAATATCAATGGTTCGACTGCTCAGGAACTGCAATGCATCCATGGCTGCCAAGAGAACAAAAATGCAAAAATGTAAAAGGGTGTACTTACAGGCCTAAAAATACACCACTCAGCGCCAAGGGCCCTAGCAGTACCAGAGCAGTAGTGAATGTGAAACAAACAGGGAACAAAATAAATAAGTGAAATGACACTGAAATATTAAGTGACAAAAAGTCTCAGATAAGACTAGGCAGAGAAGCAGCCGTTTAAAATTACAAAGACATCATCATAAATCGTGACATACCAAAATCAGCAAAGTGATCATAGTAACACACTAAAAACAGCGCTAGTGTTGAGCTAAACGGATAATGTGGCCAACTACACATGCAGAAAAAGTCCTTCAAGAGAGAAGAGCAGTAAAAATGATGGTTCAGATAGTGTTCATAGGTGATCAAAAGTAGAAAAGTTCAGCGTGCACCTTCCACCGATCCATCCACTTCCACCCTGTGAGAACACTCTCCCCTCAGGGGGTTAAACTCACCAGAGCCTAGTAATAGTAAGCATCCAAGAAAAGGTAAATCCAAGCCACCAGCCACTGTCTGCTACCCTCCAGAGGAATCCAAGATGGTCAAGGCTCATATATCACCAAACAACAAAAGATAAAGCGCACATAGCGTAATCCTGTTTATTATATATATAGCCCTTCACATCACACAAAGATCCCCCCTTCAAACATTATACGTACATTATAAAAGCAATCAAAAGAGCATATCACAAGGAAGCATTTAGACACAGCACTTCACCGTAATCGATCCCAGCCGGTTCCGCTTTCCAGGCACCAATTTCTGACTTCCTGGTTGCAGTACAGACTGTGGTGGAGCGCAATCGTCACTTCCAGCGTCGTGTAGGCCACGTGGCCTACACGACGCCGGAAGTGACGATTGCGCTCCACCACAGTCTGTACTGCAACCAGGAAGTCAGAAATTGGTGCCTGGAAAGCGGAACCGGCTGGGATCGATTACGGTGAAGTGCTGTGTCTAAATGCTTCCTTGTGATATGCTCTTTTGATTGCTTTTATAATGTACGTATAATGTTTGAAGGGGGGATCTTTGTGTGATGTGAAGGGCTATATATATAATAAACAGGATTACGCTATGTGCGCTTTATCTTTTGTTGTTTGGTGATATATGAGCCTTGACCATCTTGGATTCCTCTGGAGGGTAGCAGACAGTGGCTGGTGGCTTGGATTTACCTTTTCTTGGATGCTTACTATTACTAGGCTCTGGTGAGTTTAACCCCCTGAGGGGAGAGTGTTCTCACAGGGTGGAAGTGGATGGATCGGTGGAAGGTGCACGCTGAACTTTTCTACTTTTGATCACCTATGAACACTATCTGAACCATCATTTTTACTGCTCTTCTCTCTTGAAGGACTTTTTCTGCATGTGTAGTTGGCCACATTATCCGTTTAGCTCAACACTAGCGCTGTTTTTAGTGTGTTACTATGATCACTTTGCTGATTTTGGTATGTCACGATTTATGATGATGTCTTTGTAATTTTAAACGGCTGCTTCTCTGCCTAGTCTTATCTGAGACTTTTTGTCACTTAATATTTCAGTGTCATTTCACTTATTTATTTTGTTCCCTGTTTGTTTCACATTCACTACTGCTCTGGTACTGCTAGGGCCCTTGGCGCTGAGTGGTGTATTTTTAGGCCTGTAAGTACACCCTTTTACAATAAAAAAACACTAGCTGACCAGCCACTGCAGTTATACTACGGCAGGTTGGCTCGGCTTAGCAAATTGCTGTAGCTGTACGTCGCTCCTTTAAGACATCACAGCAGGTGCTGCATGTCGTGTGTCCTCGGAGCCGATGCGCATGCCCGATGACTGCCGGGCACCCGCGATTGCCTGTGACAGAGCAAGAACCGGTGTCTTGCCAAGAAAGTTCCCCCGGCGGGTAAGGACCCCTACTCTGCGCAGTAGGAACAACAAGGGACTCGCCGAAAAGAGCCGAAGCTGAACACCTGAGTCAGCACCTGAGTCAGCGCCTGCGCACTACATTCTACCCTATGTCAACGTTAAAGCCCCACCATCCAAGTGGACATAGAGTTAGAATAATAATATGCTGAGCGCAGAGAGGCCGTGCCTGAAGCATGGCAAGCGTAGCGAGCCCGCGAGGGGCCTGTTACAAACTCTTTTTTATTAAAATAGTCTTTGCACGCAGGCGCCGTGTACAGCTGACTCAGGTGTTCAGCTTCGGCTCTTTTCGGCGGCTCCCTTATTGTTCCTACTGCGCAAGCTCTGCGCCTGCGCAGTAGAAGGGGGTCCTTATTCACCGAGGGGAACTTTCTTGGCAGAACACCGGGATCTGTGTGTGTAAACACACAAGTCCAGGTTCTCTCAGGGGAGAGGAGACAGATTGTGTGTTCATACTAAGCATGAACACCGATCTCTCTCCTCCCCTAGTCAGTCCCGCCCCCCTACAGTTAGAATACACCCAGGGAACACAGTTGGTCATTTATACAGTAATTAATGGCTATTTTTAGCTCTGATGGCTGTATAAATGTCAATGGTCCCAAAATACTGACAAAGTGTCCGATTTGTCCGCTGCAATGTCGCAGCCCTGATAAAAATCACAGATCACCACCATTACTAGTAAAAAAAAAATAAATAAATAAAAATGACATAACTCTATCCCCTATTTTGTAGACGCTGTAAGTTTTGCGCAAACCAATCAATATACGCTCATTGCGATTTTTTTTTACCAAAAATATGTAGAAGAATACATATCGGCCTAAACTGGGGAAAAATATATATATTTTTAAACATTTGGGGATATTTATTATAGTAAAACGTACAAAATATTGTGTTTTTTGCAAAATTGTCGCTCGTTTTTTTGTTTATAGCGCAAAGAATAAAAACTGCAGAGGTGATCAAATACCACCAAAAGAAAGCTCTATTTGCAAAGAAAAAAGGACATATATTTTGTTTGGGTACAATGCAGAACGTCTGCGCAATTGTCAGTCAGTCAAAAATGGCCTGGTCAGGAAGGGGGCAAATCCTTCCGGGGCTGAAGTGGTTAAACTGTAATAACAGTTCAAGGGTTAAAATGTATATTATTACAGATGACCTCTGGTGGGTTTCTTTCAGGACTGCCCACCACTGTATCAGCCAGTCAAGCAAAGAGCATGAAAAAGGCATCAAAGGATAACAATAAAACAGGTATCAATTCAAAACAATAAAAATCAGGCCAAGTTTTTTTTTTTTAAATCAAGGTATCTCCTTGCCTGTTATCGCCTTTCTTCCGCAAAATGATAAAGTTATACCTGGCTTTCCGGGCTTAATAAAACTTGAATTTATCGCACAGCAAACCAATTTAAAAATGTGACCTGTAACTCACATTCTTAATTACACGAACAATAACTGAATTAGTTTATTAGCGTGGTGAGAAGGAGCAGTGACCTCCCTGACAAATGGCAAGGTGGAAATAATTAATCTGGTCAATTAAAAAGAAACAGACAAATTAAGAAGCTGGAGCTGTCAGTGTGGTGCAGTAAGTTAGTGAGCAATGACCTGAGAAAAGTGTGTGTTTATTTAAGTCTGCCCCTATTAAAGTCTCTGCAGTTGGAGAGATGCCGGCAGTACATTGAGGGATGAATAACGGCAGGTAATCTGGGCTGCTGGAAGGGAAGGCAAACGGTGTTTCTTCAAGGGGAACCGAAGGAAACTTCTTTTTAAATTGAAGCTTCGGTTTCATTTCCCAAAAATGTCCAGCAGGTAATCAATGTACAGTACATTGCAAAGATGTTAGCAATATGTCCTAAAGATCTATACTGTAATTAAGATAAGTCACATCAATGTTCTTGTACCATTTTATTAAAAATGAGGGAGGTGCTTCTTTTAATCACATGTTTAGTTCAAGTGTTGGGATATGAATTACTACACCCACAACATTCTTTTATAGGAGCAAGTTTTATAGCCAAGAGTAAGATTTCCGTGCAATAAGCCTGAGAACATTCATGATCCTTATTACAAAAGACCTCATGCCAAAAAATGAGCCTCATTTTCTGAGCTCTGTCTTCAGTCTAGAAAAATAACAGAGGGGTGGGGTCAGGGGCAGATTTTCACCTAAAACTACACCCCAGTGGGTGGGGTGAAACATGTCAATGACATGGCTTAGAAGGAGTCTAAGGCTGAGGCTGCTTACATTCCTCTTCACCTGAAACATAAAAAATAAGTGCAGCGCAATAAAAATGTACATAAATGAAAATAATGAGAATGAGGCAATATCTATAGAAGACAAAAATAAAAGTCCTTAATATCTCATGGATGGAATACACTCCCACTCTTGATTGAAATAGGACAGATAATTTCTTCTCAGATACTCTTGCAAATAAAACTGTAGGAAATTGCGCTTACCAGAAGTGATGGACCTCTAAATTATAGGAGGTCATACGAGCCTGATAACCAGAAATAACAGCAAAAACGGCTTGGTTGCCTTGGATAGTTATCCTCATCCGCCAATAACTCATGCAGGCTGGAGACCGTATGCTTCTTAATACAGCGCTCTGATTCTCCTTAACAAGACCCTCAGTAAGATTTATGAGAAACAACCTCGGTTGGATGCCCAGAAAATAAAAGAAAGGAGTCCTCTAAGTGCAGACTGTATGCTACTTTAATAAAGACCTTCAGGGCAATTGACATTAAAAAGCGCTAAAGTGCGGTGTAAAAGGCAATGACAGTTCAAAACAAACGATCCAGTAAGACACTCAGCTGTTCACGTCCGAACAGCTGAGAAGGCTGCGGGTGACGTCACAGGTAGACTCCGCCCCCTGTGAATAAAACTTCCAGTTCATCCCTAAATTGGTTGACAGGATCTCTACCCAGTATCTGATAAGTTTTCTTATCTGCCAGTAATCTGTCCATTTCCCCTAAATAATAGGACTTACTCATAATAACTAGTCCCCCCCCCTTATCAGCGGGTCGAATGACCACATCCTTGTTCTTTTCTAATGTGCTGATGCCCTTTTTCAGGAAGGCGGGGTCCCCTATTCTCCTCACTTTCATATCCTCTAGGTCACCAGCTACCATATTCTTAAAGACTTCAATGTGTCTATGGTCATTTTTAGGTGGATTAAACACCGACTTGTTTGCTAAGCTGGAATGTGTGCCCAAACTAACTGCGGGAGCTAACCTCTCTCCAGGTTTAGATAGGAAATATCTTTTAATATTTAAAGTCCTTACAAACTCTTTAAAACGTATATACGTTTGAAATTTGCTAAGATTCCGAACCGGGGCGAATTTGAGACCCTTGTCTAATACCCTTATTTCATCTTCCGATAGGTCGATACCACTGATAATAAAAATGCCCGTACCTATTGGGACTTTTGTCTTTTTTGTTTTTTGTCCAGCTCTTCTCCCTCTCTTGGTCTTCGTTTTCCCCTTTGTCTGTTTCCTGTCGGGGTATACTCCCCCGGATCCAGCCACTGGGGTTGGGGATTCCCTAAAAAAGAGTTCTGATAATAGCTATCCTCCTGAGAAAGGCAGTTAAGCCAAAGAGAATCTCTATGGATACATGAGACACGGGTAGGGGTCCCAAGAGGTCTGAATGTTGAGTTCGACCTCAACTGTTTTATTTCTAATAAATAAAAATTAGTTTTGAGATCTTAGTTTATTTATATTTATAGTTTATTTATTCTGGTATTAAAAAGTATTGTATGATTATATTGTATCAACATTTTTATTGTAAGAGAAGGTTGCGGGTACGCACAGGTTATTACTATTATTATTTTCAGGCAATGTACTAAACTATTTAATATGGTTTTGTTTTTATTTATTTTTCCCTATTTAGTGTCAAGGGGTATTCTTAATTAATGTTAGTACAGCTTGTATTTTCCTACTGAATGATTTTTCATGAGGCTAATTAAGCCCACAATTTGATCTCCTCTATTTAGCTTTAATAATTGCTCCTGTCAGAATTGGTATTAGTGTCCCCATGCAGCGGCCCCATCTAATTGTGAGGTGTTTTCTGCTTCTAGGAATGGACCATTCCCAGCTGACAGGCGGCAGCTATTTGAGGAGCGAGGGTGACTCACAGACTCCACCGTCGCTGACGAAGTCCATACGGACGTAACGCCGCGTACGGGGGGCGGAGTCTACCTGTGACGTCACCCGCAGCCTTCTCAGCTGTTCGGACGCGAACAGCTGAGTGTCTTACTGGATCGTTTGTTTTGAACTGTCATTGCCTTTTACACCGCGCTTTAGCGCTTTTTAATGTCAATTGCCCTGTAGGTCTTTATTAAAGTAGCATACAGTCTGCACTTAGAGGACTCTTTTCTTTTATTGTCTGGGCATCCAACCGAGGTTGTTTCTAATACATCTTACTGAGGGTCTTGTTAAGGAGAATCAGAGCGCTGTATTAAGAAGCATACGGTCTCCAGCCTGCATGAGTTATTGGCGGATGAGGATAACTATCCAAGGCAACCAAGCCGTTTTTGCTGTTATTTCTGGTTATCAGGCTCGTATGACCTCCTATAATTTAGAGGTCCATCACTTCTGGTAAGCGCAATTTCCTACAGTTTTATTTGCAAGAGTATCTGAGAAGAAATTATCTGTCCTATTTCAATCAAGAGTGGGAGTGTATTCCATCCATGACATATTAAGGACTTTTATTTTTGTCTTCTATAGATATTCCCTCATTCTCATTATTTTCATTTATGTACATTTTTATTGTGCTGCACTTATTTTTTATATTTCGTATACTTTGGGTTGGTGAATCCTTTAGTGTTCAGCTTGCATAGCCCATTTATTTGTTAACTATTTGCGCTGATTGCTTTCCATTTTTGAATTATTCCTCTTCACCTGTTGAGCTAGCGGTGTGCAGCCTTCTTCAATCTCTGATGCTATACAGCTCTGTGGATCAAGCATCTGACAGTCTGCACCCTTATACCTTCCAGGGAAACACTGGATCTATTGTACCTGACCACCCTGAGCAGCACTACAAGTTATTACAGGATTGAATCATACTTATCTAGGTGGATGCAGCATCGGTCTGATGCTGCATCTGTCCCCCGCAGGCTCTAATCTTGAGAACCGAGCGATCAAACACTGCTAATCACTCGGTTCTCATAGCGCCCTGAGCAGAGAGCTGGTGACTGTTAGTCACTGCTCTGCCCCCCCCCCCCGCTCACTGGAGCTCTGGCCTGTGGAGGGGGCGGGAGCGGCCAGCTCAAGCTCTTAGCGGCTCGCTGAGAGACTGAGATGGGTGCCAGTCCAGGCATGTGGGTGGTCCTTGGCCATATGGTCGCGATCCTTCTCAAGCCTGGACCAGCTTTGTGACGTCAGCCGACAGCGGACTTCAGCGCGCTGTCTGCTGAAAACGGGTCACAGGTGTGCAGAACGATCTGCACTCCTGTGATCCACAGAAGTACAGCCAAACAAACGTTGGCTGTACTTCTCCTTTAAGGGCTGAGGTACCTCTCCTCCTGAAAGTGCTAGTTGCCCAGCTATCATACTGATCCATTGGCTTTGGCATTTTTTAAGTGACTCACTTGGAATAAGTATGCAGATCACAGTGGCAAAATGAATCAAGTTGAAAAAAGACGCATGTCCATTTGGTTTATCCAAAAGACAAAAAATATATTAAAAACCTGCATCCTCAGGACCCTAAACCCACAGGGGACACAGCGGAAGACAAAAACCCCTATGAACTGTGATACAATTTTCTTTAATTGGGAAAAAATCCCCCCCGATTTAAAAATGACTGAAGGTGAGCTGGGGTCAGAGATAGCATGTTTAGGGGAGTCATTTCTCAGTCCTCATTCTTCCAGTGAACTCTGTACCAGGACACTGAATCAACATGAAAGGGTTACTAGTGGGACAGGGCTGGCAGTCACACTCTCGATAACTTTTGGACTCTTTTCAGTTACAATTGGTCGAAGATCTTGCAACTTAGGATTGATTCTTTTGACATAGACACAGTCCCAGGAGCAGAGCTTATTCCCCCAGTACAGGCCTCCCCAGTCATTGGGAAAGCTTCCTCAGGCTTCCCCAAAAGACATGACACAGAGACCCCAGGTTCCAGGTTACCTGGTTGGAGCCCATGTGTGTGCACATCATCACCCATATCTTCTTTCAGTTCACAGGGCTGACACTGGGCAGCCCAATCCTCGCTGTACCGACAGAGTCAACTTCATTCGGCACTGAGCATATTTACTACTTTTTTCCTATCCCAGAAACCACCAGTCAGGTTTGGTTAAATAATAAAAAAAATTTAAAATCAGATTTTATTTTAGAATTTTTTTCCAATTATTTAATAACTTAGAAACAACCTCCTATGCTGGGCAGCCCAACTGGAGACAAAAGAATAAAACTTTATTCTAGAAAAAGACTTATAACAGTCTCTCCAGTATTGAACAAAAACTTTTCCAGCTCAGTGGAAGTAACATCCAAATAAAGAAAGTAATTCACAACCCGACTCTCAAAAATACTCTCCCATAAGAAGGGAAGAATGTCCATCCTCTTCTCAAATCGGTACTCACAAAGCATTGCACAGTCCTATTTCTTATCCTTTCTGATGGTTAACCCTTCTCCGTTCACTCTGCATACCAAGTTATCCTTTGACGCTCCGCCCACCTCCCTCTTTTATAGCCTATAATTTTTAAGCCAGAATGACAAGCCAGTTTCTTAGTAACTAAAAAAAGTGGGGACCCCCCCCCTCAATAGGGCCCCAGTAACTGGCTTAGACTAATTAAATGAGAACCCAGCTTCCAATCTGCCAAATGTTCTGAGTCCTTTGGGACAGATGTGCAGTAAGCCTCAGTGAGCCTTATTCTACATCTTGGGGTAAAGAGGTTGCAGTACAACTCATTAAAACTAGTTGTCCTTGGAAATCAAGAACAGTTGGTAAGTATGCATGTGACAATTTTCAGGCCTGGTGATTAGCCACTCAGGGCTGAGCACTGTCTCATAGGGGAGGTTATTTCCTCCTGCATACCTGGAAGATCCACACCAATAGTAAGGGATCTAGTTGTGGGGAGGCAGTGAGGGAGCTTGGCTGGGTAAAGGTACACGTGTAGGGTTGGCTATGTGCAGACACTATCCAAAAATAAAAATTAAGTATACACTATATTGTCAAAAGTATTGGGACGACTGCCTTTACACGCACATTAACTTTAATGGCATTCTATCGGGTTGAGGTCAGGAATCTGTGCAGGCCAGTCAAGTTCATCCACCTCAAACTTCTTCATCCGTGTGTTTATGGACCTTGCTTTGTGCACTGGTGCGCAGTCATGTTGGAACAGAAAGGGGCCATCCCAAACTGTTCCCACAAAGTTGGGAGCATGAAATTGTCCAAAATGTCTTGGTGTGCTGACGTCTTAAGAGTTCCCTTCACTGGAACTAAGGGGCCAAGCTCAACCCATGAAAAACAACCCCTCACCATAATCCCACTATATTGCCAAAAGTATTGGGCCACCCCTCCAAATGATGTGGAGGGGTGGCCCAATACTTTTGGCAATATAGTGTGGATGAGCTAGTTTTGGCTGGAAGAACTTGACTGGCCTGCACAGAGTCCTGACCTCAACCCGATAGAACACTTTTGGTATGAATTAGAGTGGAGACTGCAAGCCAGGCCTTCTCTCCCAACATCAGTGCCTGACCTCACAAATGCGCTTCTGGAAGAATGGTCAAACATTCCCATAGACACACTCCTAAACCTTGTGGACGGCCTTCCCAGAAGAGTTGAAGCTGTTATAGCTGCAAAGGGTGGGCCAACTCAATATTGAACCCTACGGACTAAGACTGGGATGCCATTAAAGTTCATGTGTGTGTAAAAGCAGGCGTCCCAATACGTTTGGTAATATAGTATATCAGTTTACCAGTTCTCAGATGTGGTGGCTGCATTTGTTTTCAATTTTCATGCTAAGAACATTTTTAGCAAATAAAGAAAATACCTGTTGATCTTGCCAGAAATACAGTGTGCTTGTCACTTCCTGTGAAAAGCACTTGTGCAAACTACAAATCTCATCAATCCATGATGTAATTAAGATGAACAAAAGCAGATGTGTTTGAGGTCCAGACTGTGTGACAATCATGGCTGCCTGTATAGATATAGTGGAGAAAAAAAGCGTAGACAGGATATATGATATTCCCAGGACTACCAGGTTTAAAACAAAGAAAAAAAAGCCTGAAAAAAAAAAGAAAACTAATACAGCTAGCAGATCTAGGGACTGCTAAACTGCAATATATAACATTTTAATTGCTTGGTTTATATGTGCTTTAAGTGGTGACATGAGTTCTGCTGGTTTAACATAACTGCAAAAATTAACCTAGTGTAACTTTATTCACACATGAAGTTATACCACAGTGAAAACTCAATTTGTCTGTTAAGCAACCCATGAGATGAGCTGTGTATCAGTTCTATTCTATGCTAGCCATTGCTCCCCAAGCATCATCAATGAACTGCATGCAATGTTACTGAACAGCACATTGGAAGAGCTTAGACAATTTGTTGCTGTTATTTATAACAAAAGTACAAGTAGAGGCACTGTGCCTGTACAACAAACCTCTGTTGAAAAAGGCAGGAAATAAGCCAAAGTAAATCTTGGTTTCAAGATTTGTGGGTGAACCAAAGTTTGGAAAATGCCAGATGCTTATTTGTACTACCGGCTGCACCATGGGATGTATATAAACCCCAGCATTGTAGGTGTAAGAATTGGCAAGTCAAAAAGACTTGCTATTCCCTGAAGTTATTAAATGAAGTGGAGCATGTTACTGCCTCGGCATGGGGTATGTGATTGACATTATTACCATATGCGTGGGATAATACAGAAACTAAATAAACAGCTGCCACTAGGAATTGCGTTCCTGGAATCAGCCTGTATGCTTCTTTTAAAAAAGAAATACCACCAGGGGGAATTCCAGCTGTAGTCACCGCATTCGATTATCATTGGATTAAAGGAGACCTTCTACCTCTGAGGAATGCATGTACAATCATGGCATGATATCGCTAAGGTAATGCGGGAACCTAAATAACATCAATACCGGGACATCTGATTATCCATTCTCCTCCTCAGCTGGTGTGCTCCACCAATGTGGCTCTCTTCAGATAGGGGAATCTTGATAGAAAATAACAAACATGAGGGCGCAAAGGCCTTGTGCATTACCTCACATAAATGTATTAAAAGTAAAACAATGCCAAATGCATACTCACAATGCAACAAGCAAAGAACGGCTGTAGAAATAGGAAGAGATGGCCTGGCCACTGCACACCTTGCCTGGCCCGAGTGGTTAGTAGGTAAAAGCAGCCTCAGCTCAATTCATTCAGGCCATGCCCCTAACATGTTTCATGGACCTTTATCATGATTAAGCCCCAGAGGCAGGGTGAAACATGTTGGGGTGTGGTCTGGATGTATAAAGCTGAGGCTTCTTTTGCCTGCTAACCACTCGAACCTGGTGACGTGTGCAGTGGCCAGGCCGTCTCTCCCTATTTCTACAGTGGGCTTTGGGTCTGGATGAACCTTTCCCCAGCCTGCACCCTCACTGTCAGCCTCATCCAACTCATCGGACCTTGGTAGCCTGAGCGAAGGCCCCTAAGCTTTTATCTTGAAGCAAAGAAAGGCAATGTACAGGCAGTCCCCGGGTTACAAAGGTTTAGGTTTAGGTTTGTTCCTAAGTTAAGTTTGTATGTAAGTTGGAACAGATACATTTTCTAAGTGTAATTCCAGCACAAAAAAAAATATTTCTAAGTTTTTTTGGATAGCACAGGGAAGGGTAACATCCCTGTAAGGTTTGTTTTGCTGTCTGTGCCCCTGTTCAGATGATTTCACCTTACTATCTGTCCCTGTGACAATTGGATTTTGGACATTTTGGGTTGCTGTGGAAACAAGGATTGGTGATAAAGCTTCAGTGGAGACACCTTTTTCCCATGATAACTCTTACAGGAGTGAATTTCCCTTCCTAGGGGGAGATTTCCTCCCACTTTCTGTTGTCTCCCTCCATTTGTAAGTACGAGTTGTTTGTAAATTGGATGTTTTTAAATCAGGGAACGGCTGTACAAAGACCAAGTGACAGAGTGGTCAGGCTGTATCACTAGAAACCAGGGAGTCATTCAGACTGCCAAGCTTCCATCACATATTGTTCTCTGCAGACAGAATATAGACCTACCTTAAAAAAGAACTTTATTGAAAAAGTCAAGGACTAATTAGCAACCAGTAACTGTTAAGTCAATGAAGAGTATCGAGAGTATGTATTACAATAAAGAACGTTGTAATATGTATATGCCTTGAGGCGATTCAGTTCGCATTTGCAGCGCTTTATAAATCATTCATTCATTCATTCATACATTGAGAACGTCAGCCTATGACGAAACGCGTCTGGGAGGGACGTGCTGACGTCACCACGTTGCCATTTTGAGGACGGGAGTTGTTTGTATGCCGGCCGGCGTTGTGCTTTTATTTTGCTACACTGTAAGTGTTATTCTTTTATATATAATAAATAGTTTTTACGTATTACACTATTGCCATCATTCTTTACCATATGTGTAATGTGGAGCCCGAGTTATGGATGGTCTAATGGATCGCTGCAGCACCATACCAGGAAGCCGGTTCTATGAATAAATCAGTCTGTCATTATAGAGTCTGCTATCTGGTAAGCAAGATTTTCATGCGGTTTGCTGCACCTTGGTATTTCTTTCTATTCATCCTCTGGTGGTCAATTTTATGTACATTTTTACATAAATTCTGGTAAGCGGCCTTAGATTCCTTCCTTTTTCCATCTGTCATCTGGTGGTCAATCACATGCCTCTTTGGTTTTTACTCTGGTAAGCGGCTTTTTTGGATGTTTTTTTTGTACCAGCTCTCCATATAGGAGGTTTTTCACTATTATGCATGGTTGATGTCACTCAATTTGCTATCCCGTTTGTGCCTATACACACTGGATGGTTTATGATTCATATGATTTATCACTGGTGGAGTGTCACATATATACTTATTTAATAGCTTTCTTAATACAATATTGGTGTCAGTATTACGCTATGTTATCCTAAACTTTTTTTGGGTACAACCTTCGTGGATCCGATTTGGCTTATGAGTGGAATTTGTCCAGGACGTATCCGGATAGGTTCCCCAAAGGCCCAGGCTGGGTTTATAGCCACCTGTGTAGTTGGCTTGCTATCTGGCAAGCATTTCATCTAACAGGAATTGTGTTACCTGAACTTCTACTATCAACCACCGAATATTGAAAACAATTTTATTTTTATTTTAAGTTTTTTCACTATTTATTTTTTCACTATTTTTGCTCACTTTATTGGACATTTAATCACAAGGACTATTTAACAATAATTTGATTGATCATTTTTTGAATGCGCAGCTTTTTATATTTGTATTACAATAAAGCATATAGGGCGTAGGCTCAGGGGTTTATAATGTGCAAAGTGCAGTGGTCAGAAATATGTCATGTACAGCCCGGTGTACAGAGTACAGTGGTCAGGAGTATGTAAGGTTCAGTCCACAGTACAGAATGCAGTGACCATACACTTATAAAATATATCAGTGAAAAATGTGTGCTGCATACTATCTGAATCTGAATCTGCCGCACTGGTGCAAACACTTGCCTGAAGTAGGCACAGGTAATTCCCTAAAGGAAACATCTCCAGAAAAGGGTCAATAGGGCTGTTTTGACGGCCCCTAAATGTGCTATACTTCACTGTCTGTTACTTAGAAGACTTTGAGCTGTTACTGCTAGAGGCATGCGTGAAATGGGATATTTTAGTTTGGAGCTGTAACAGCATCTGGTGTATAAAACACACAGACAAAATACAAACTTACCCATAGGGATGCATGGTAAAGAATCCCAGTACTCTGCACCCATCTGTTCAGGGGGTCTACTAGTTAAAGTACCTCTCCACGAGCGATGAGCGAAATTAAGAGTTTTAATTCCTCCAAAATTTTGGCGATACTTCAGCAATGACATCATTTGGGTGAAATGCTTCAGAGTCAACCGGGAGGCGGGAATAAGGGTCTTTTTTTTATAGGTGTCATGGGCTTTGAAGTGATACCTAGCAGGGATTGTTGTTTGAGTAGTAGTAGAGGGTGTAGGGGCCAAAATTTAGTACACCATGAACAAGGGCCCAATAGAAGCTTCCCTGGTGGTATCCTTGTGTAGCACCCTCTAGCGTGGAGTGCTAGCTGTACATAGTTTGTAGTGTAGGAAAATTTAGCCTGGCTGAGAGACAGGCTGTATTGACTCTGGGTCAGGGTGAGTGGCTCAGGGAGGCTGGATAACTCATCAGGCAGCACCTTTGGTACCTCTCCCTACTAGCTGGAACCTTGGAGAATATTAAAGAAGAATGGGTGGGAGGTTAGGAGGAGCTGCCTGAAGCATTGAGGAGTGCCCCAGCCAATCCCCAGCAAGTGGACTAGCGGGGGGGGGGCACCTTTTAAATACTCTGAGTCATGCCAGCAGGGGGCAGTCGGGTGGAAGATGGAGAAGGAGTGCTGAGGAGGCTGTCAGTGGCCCTTGAGGCTGTCCCCTAGTCTGGGGGGGTGCTGGAGGGATCCGCTTACAGCACACGGAGGAGTCCTGTCCTGGATGCACGTCAGCAGGTGTGAGGACAGTGGGAGAGAGTCAGCACGTCCAGAAGTTTTCCAGGAGAAGACAGCCGGGTGGGCTGGAGAATGTGCAGTCTGGGAGGAATGTGGAGAAGTAGCCAGATGGGCTAGTGAAAGCGGCAGCTGCAGCCAGGCGGGCTATCAGTGCCTAAAGAGGTGGTGCTGGGATCAGTAGCCACAGGGATGGAAGCTGGACACTGTATTTGCTACACAACCCAAGGGGCCCAGGGGCCCTGCCTGTAAAGGGCTTTTTGCTACAAGATCTGGTTGTTGCCTTTTTTGCCAGATCCACTAAAGTGTCCCAGCTGAGTCTAAAGTTCTGCAAGCAAGTGTGCTGGAGGCAGTGAGGAGTGCATATAGCTGTATATAGAAAGAATTGTCCCTGAAGAATTCTTCAAGTGGGCATCCCATAATCTCCAATCCCTATCCAAGTTATTATCCCTCAATAAATAACAAAAACAAAGTCACGGACTGTTCTCTGACTCTGAGTGCCTGTTAAAATTTGGTATGCCTGGCTGTGGAGGATGGTGGATCCCAGTCCACTAGCGGCTTCTACGTGGGGTGCACTACACCTGTATACTGTATGTGTATTAAACTAAGCCAGTATATCACCAAAAAAGAAAGGCTGACTGCAGCTTTACAAACGTTATTTATTTGAGGTACTTATATAGCATTTGTCAGTTTTAGAAGATCATGGTTAGCTGCAGATTACAATTTAGAAGTTATTAATTATTAACACAAAATTAGATTGTGGTATGAATTATATTATATTATATTATATTATTTTTTGTATATTTTTATTAAGAGGTTTTCTTAACTTCTAGTCTAAACCTGGCATGTCTAATACATCTATACAGCATCATCCCTTGGAATAGTGGGGGAATTACCTGTACTTCTACTACTGTACAATTATTTCTGCCACAGGACAGCTGAAATAAATGATGAATCATAGTAAATGTACAGGAAGGACATAGTTTAATACATTCTATTCCATATTTAAATTACTTTTCTGAAAAAGTAAAAGAGCAATTCAAAGCAAAACAACATGTAGTAATTAATAAAAAGGATGTTTGTAATTTTTACTTGTATCTGCTTGTTAATTTGGAAGGAATTGTTTTTAAGAAAATGCTTTAGAGAGTTTTAGAATAGCGGCAGGAAATATACATCAGAGAACTTATCTTCCCTATAGACAAAGAATTACAAAAAATGCAATACTACCCTTTCAGCGTTAGATGGTGCTGCACATGACCTGACACACTGTATACAATTGTGCTCATAAGTTTACATACCCTGGCAGAATTTATGATTTCTTGGCCATTTTACAGAGAATATGAATGATAACACAAAAACAATTCTTTCACTCATGGTTAGTGTTTGACTGAAGCCATTTATTATCAATCAACTGTGTTTACTTTTTTAAAATCATAATGGCAACAGAAACTACCCAAATGACCCTGATCAAAAGTTTACATACCCCAGTTCTTAATACTGTGTATTGCCCCCTTTAACATCAATGACAGCTTGAAGTCTTTTGTGGCATTTGTGGATGAGGCTCTTTTCCTTCTCAGATGGTAAAGCTGCCCATTCCTCTTGGCAAAAAGCCTCCAGTTCCTGTAAATTCTTGGGCTGTCTTGCATGAACTGCACGTTTGAGATCTCCCCAGAGTGGCTCAATGATATTGAGGTCAGAAGACTGAGATGGCCACTCCAGAACCTTCACTTTATTCTGCTGTAGCCAATGACAGGTCAACTTGGCCTTGTGTTTTGGATCATTGTCATGTTGGAATGTCCAAGTACGTCCCATGCGCAGCTTCCTGTTCCTCCAGTATTTGTTGATAACATACTGCCTTCATCTTGCCATCAATTTTGACCAAATTTCCTGTGCCTTTGTAGCTCACACATCCCCAAAACATCAGCGATCCACCTCGGTGTTTCACAGTAGGAATGGTGTACCTTTCATCATAGGCCTTGTTGACTCCTCTCCAAATGTAGCGTTTATGGTTGTGGCCAAAAAACTCAGTGTAGGTTTCATCACTCCAAATGACTTTGTGCCAGAAGGTTTGAGGCTTGTCTCTGTGCTGTTTGGCGTATTATAGACAGGATACTTTGTGGCATTTGCATAGTAATGGTTTTTCTCTGGCGACTCGACCATGCAGCCCATCTTTCTTGAAGTGCCTCCTTATTGTGCATTGAAACAGCCACACCACATGTTTTCAGAGAGTCCTGTATTTTACCTGAAGTTATTTGTGGGTTTTTCTTTGCATCCCGAACAATTTTGCTGGCAGTTGTGGCTGAAATTTTAGTTGGTCTACCTGAGCGTGGTTTGGTTTCAACAGAATCCCTCATTTTCCACTTCTTGGTTAGAGTTTGAATACTGCTGATTGGCATTCTCAATTCCTTGAGAATATTTTTATATCCCTTTTCCTGTTTTATACAGTTCAACTACCTTTTCACTTAAATCCTTTGAAAAATTATTTTGCTTTCCCCATGACTCAGAATCCAGAAACGTCAGTGCAGCACGGGATGAAAAATGCAAGGGTCTGTCAGGAGTCCATAAACTCATTGACCTTTTATACACACACACTAATTACAAGC
Source organism: Aquarana catesbeiana (assembly GCF_042186555.1). Lineage (NCBI taxonomy): Eukaryota > Metazoa > Chordata > Amphibia > Anura > Ranidae > Aquarana > Aquarana catesbeiana. The sequence continues at coordinate 328,941,303 of NC_133329.1, read as the reverse complement.
AAATAGATCACAGGTGAGGATGTTTAACTTTAATAGCAATTCAAACCCCTTTGTGTCAACTTGTGTGCATGTTATCAGGCCAAAATCACCAGGGTATGTAAACTTTTGATCAGGGTAATTTGGGTAGTTTCTGTTGCCATTATGATTTAAAAAGAGTAAACACAAAGATAATAAATGGCTTTAGCCAAACACTAACCATGAGTGAAAGAAATGTTTTTGTGTTATCATTCATATTCTCTGAAAAATGGCCAAGAAATCATAAATCCTGCCAGGGTATGTAAACTTATGGGCACAACTGTATACCGTACTTACTGACTTTTCACCTCGGTCGAGTTTGTTAGATGAAGCAGTAAATTCCATAACTATGCATTGGGGCTAGTAGCTTAAGGCACAGGAATTGCTGATATTTAGGATAGTACTGCAGAATATATAAGGGCATTATGTTTAAAGGCTAGGTTTACCTTTGTAATAAAATGTTCTATGTGGTCAAGGGTCTCAGTACTTTAAAAAACACTGTGTGGCTTAGTAGATTGGTCCTTAGTTTAAATGCCATACCTGTAGGCCAAGCTTGGCTTCCCCACAACCTGGCAAAAAAACTACCATTGTGAGCGATCGGCTCCATCCTGCCTAGAATCTGGGATATATTAGGTGCACCCCCAGAATCACAGGAATGAGCGCCCTTCTTCTGTCAAGACCTACACATGCAGTGTGCACTCCATCCCTCTGTCGCCACAAGGGCTGGGGTAAGGGTTAGTGTTAGGGTACAGGGACCATTAGTATGAGGGTTAAGGTTAGGGTTAAAGGGAGCATTGGTATAAAGGGTTAATGCTAGGGTTACAAGGAGAGTTAATGTGATGGTTAGGATTACAAGTGAGGATGTGTGTTAGGGCTTACAGGAAAGGTTAGTGTGAGGGTTACGGGGGGGTTCTGTTAAAGCTAGTATTATGGTTATAGGGAGGATTAGTGTCATGCCCTGTACACACGATAGGATTTTCCGATGGAAAATGTGTGATAGGACCTTGTTGTCAGAAATTCTGACCGTGTGTGGGCTCTATCACACATTTTCCATAGGAATTTTAGACACACAAAGTTTGAGAGCTTGCTATAAAATTTTCCAATAACAAAATCCGTTGTTGGAAATTCCGATCGTGTGTACACAAATCCGACGCACAAAGTGCCACACATGCTCAGAATAAATTAAGAGACGAAAGCTATTGGCCACTGCCCCGTTTATAGTCCCGACGTACGTGTTTTACGGCACCGCGTTCAGAACGATTGGATTTTCCGACAACTTTGTGTGACCGTGTGTATGCAAGACAAGTTTGAGCCAACATCCGTCAGAAAAAATCCATGGATTTTGTTGTCGGAATGTCCGATCAATGTCCGGCTGTGTATACAGGGCATCAGGGTTATAGGCAGGATTGGGGTTAGGATTAATAGGAGGGCTAAATGAGGGATAAGGCTAGGGTTACTGGGAGGGTTACTGCTAGGGTTACAGGGAAGAATAATTAGAAATTTAGGCTTACAGGGAAGATTAGTGTGAGGGTTACAGGGAGGGTTTGTGCTAGGGTTAGCATTATGGTTATATGGAAGATTAGTGTTATGCCCTGTACACACGATCGGACATTGATCGGACATTCCGACAACAAAATCCATGGATTTTTTCCGACGGATGTTGGCTCAAACTTGTCTTGCATACACACAGTCACACAAAGTTGTCGGAAAATCCGATCGTTCTGAACGCGGTGACATAAAACACGTACGTCGGGACTATAAACAGGGCAGTAGCCAATAGCTTTCATCTCTTAATTTATTCTGAGCATGCGTGGCACTTTGTCCGTCGGATTTGTGTACACACGATCGGAATTTCCGACAACGGATTTTGTTGTCGGAAAATTTTATAGCAAGCTCTCAAACTTTGTGTCGGAAATTCCGATGGAAAATGTGTGATGGAGCCCACACACGGTCGGAATTTTCGACAACAAGGTCCTATCACACATTTTCCGTTGGAAAATCTGACTGTGTGTACAGGGCATTACAGGGAAGATTAGTGTGAGGGTTAAAGGGAGGGTTTGTGCTAGGGTTAGTATTATGGTTATAGGGAAGATTAGTGTTTGGATTACTAGGAGGGCTTATATGAGGATTAGTGCTAGGGTTAAAAAAGGGGGCTACAGCTAGGGTTACAGGGAGGGGTTAGTGAAAGCTTATAGGCAGGGTTAAAGAGAAACTCCACTTTTGTTGAGAAAAAAACATTCCCCTCTGGGGGATTTATGTACATTGCAAGGATTTTAATAAACTTTGTTGCAGATTCCTATCTTTTGTTGTTCAGAAGAATTAGCTGTTTGTCTGTGTCTATGTGAGTGAATCTGTATGGGAGTGGTTTTATAATTATCAATCAGCTGCTGCACCTGCAGGGCTCTAATGGGGAAAGTGGCAGAGTCTGCATTCCTTTAGATGTATTTTTCTTTGAGAGTATCACACCAAAATGACATTTTTGTTCCAGGTGATGCTTAAAATCTGATTTGTATCTTAGTACAAACGTTTGGGAAATCAGTAAGCCAATCACACAAGCCGGAAATTACATTTCTGGAGGGGGCCTTTTGTACACCATCGTGTACAGAACTCCTCCAGGTAGCCATATTGTTTTGCACTTTACAGAAAATTACAGCGGCTGCAGTTTGAAATTGAAAGGTCATTTTTAATAACATTTAATAACAATATAACTTGTGTTAAAATTGTATATGCTATATTATTGTTTTTTATTTATTTATTTTTTACTAAATTTTTTTTCCCCCAAAAGTGAAGTTACCCTTTTAGGGGGGCAGGGATGGTTTGTGTTAGGGGTACAATTTGGATTGGTATTATGGTTATAGAGAGGGTTATTGTTAGGGTTACATGAAGGGTTACTTTTAAAGTTGGAGCTACAGGGAGTCTAATGCCCTTTACACACGTTCAGATTTTCCATAGGAAAATGTGCGATTGGAGCTTCCGATCGTGTGTGGGCTCCATCTGACTTTTTCTGTCGGAATTTCTGGCACACAAAGTTTGAGAGCAGGCTATAAAATTCAATCCAACAACAAAATCTGATCGGTTAAATTCCGATCGTGTGTACACAAATACGATGCACAAAGTGCCACACATGCTCAGAATAAATTAAGAGAAGAAAGATATTGGCTACTGCCCCGTTTATAGTCCCGACGTACGTGATTTACGTCACCGCATTCAGAACGATCGGATTTTCCGACAACTTTGTGTGACCGTGTGTATGCAAGACAAGTTTGAGCCAACATCCGTCGGAAAAAACCCATGGATTTTGTTGTCGGAATGTCCGATCAATGTCCGATCGTGTGTACAGGGCATAAGGGTTTCATTTACCAAAGGAAAAGACACTGTGCACTTTGCAAGTGCAGTTGCTCCAGACATTAGTAAATGAGCAGAAGTTCTGCTGACTTCCATCATCCAATCATGTGCATGTATAAATGCTGTTTTTTTAATTTTCGTTACATGTGATTGGGTATTCTTTACAAAGAGAACCTTTACCCCATTTACTAAGCTCTGGAGCAACTACACAAAGTGCACAGTCTTTTTGCCTTTAGTAAATCAACCCATTAGTGTTACAGTCAGAGCAACAGTAAGTGTGTGTGTGTTGGGGGGGGGGCGGGTGTTTAAAGGTGGGGAATCGGTCTCTGTGTCCCCTACCAGTCCTGATTACGTGGTGTTCAATTATGTATTGCCCTTTATATATGCACCCATTGTTGCAAAAACACATCACACTATAGAATATAAATTATTCAACATAATGTTCCTTTAAGACTGCCAGTCCGTTGTGCTGACACTGCCTTTTAACATATTATTTCATGAAAAGGGGCACTTAGTGTACATGTCATGGAGCATCAGCTGAAAGTTAACAAGACAGCACTTTCAGGGTCCTCTGAAAACCAAACGCACTAAAACTGATGTGCCATTTTATTGACATTTAAATGAGTCCGTCACTAGTAAGAGGTAGGTTGTTAATTTCTAACCAATATAGCAGCACTAAAGTAGAATGACTTAGCATCTACCACATGCGGCTTCCTATGATTGTTCTGTATAATGACTTTGTCGAAGACAAAAGGTGGAACTCCGCAAAGATATAAAATTTGTATTATAGATTGTGAAGCCATTTCAGTTAGATGGCTGGAGTATATATCAGATTTAACAGTCGTTCTTAGGAATCGTTAATATTGGTGTTTATTGATTTTCACATGGCCGTTTCTGGGAAATTGGTTATTTTGGAGATTTACACAGAAAGACAGTTTTTGAAAAGGAGACACTTTTTAATAAATTTGCTAAATTCTTTCTGTATTGTGTCTTAAATGCCAGAGAGGAAAGTTCTGAGCACTTTCTATTGGAAAAGATTCATCAAACACTTTCCCCAAAATCTGCTGCCCTGGGAGGTTTTAGTAAGTCGGGACGTGATCACAATATAATATACTCTGCCTTTTGTATTCCATAGTAGAAAACCAGGGTATATTGCTTATTAAAACAAATCTGACAATAGCACTTATTACCTCTGTCTTGCCTGGGAAGACTGTTGAAGTAAAATGTAAATGTTTAAAAATGCCTTCTTATCTTTTTGGAAAATAAACTTTGTACAGCAATAAATGACCACTAATCATAAAACAGAAGTAAGTAGAATGGATGTTTTAACCACGGACCAACCACTATTATTAGCACCACATCCCTTGATTATATAGGTACAGAGAAATGTGTGCGAATTTTAAGGTGCAAGTAAGGTACAGTAATCTCAAAGGATAACATAAAAAATATTTTATTTAAACACAGATAAAACACAGATAAAAACATTTGAGTCAAGTACATAGAACACAGTTTTTTATGGATGCAGCACTTTAGATGGAATTCCCAACATGTTTCGCCCACGTCCTGGGCTTTCTCAGGGGATGCTGTACATTTGGGGTACAAGCCTTCTATTAAAAAAGAATATATATATATATATATATATATATATATATATATATATATATATATATATATATATATATATATATATATAGCAGTCATATCAAAGCTCATAATTATATAAGAAAAAAAACGATACATTTATTTAAACATTGAAAGTCAATATTTCAAAAAATATATCCTTACTCCCCCTAATCTCTTAAAGTGATGTATGCTACAATCAAAAAATATATATATAATATACTCTGCCTTTTGTATTCTATAGTATAAAACTAGGGTATATTGCTTATTAAAACAAATCTGACAATAGCACTTATTACCATTGTATTGCCTGTAAATACTGTTGAAATAACATGAACATGTTTAAAAATGCCTTCTTATCAGAAAATAACCTTTGTACATGACCACTAATCATAAAACAGAAGTATGTAGAAGGAAAAATTATTATAAACCAACTTTTAAATGTTGCTTCTTCTATGCTCCCAATTGCCCCACATACATTTCAGACACATTTTACAATATAAATAAATGTTTAAAGCTGAAGTTTATTTTTTAAAAAAACTTTTTCTCTACAGCTTTAGTTCCATTAGCTACCTGTGATGAAGAATGTCCCACAATGTGAAGGTTGCTGGATTTTGCAGAAATCTTCACTGCAGGGCTGTCCTGTCCTCTTCCTGCTACTGATCTTTCGGTGCTGTGGGGGTTAATAGATTTATATCTCTGGGCTCAGTTGCACTAAAGATGATCTGATGGCAATGGGGACAAGTTCTTTCATTGATTACACTGCCTGTAACATGATCTGTGATTGGGGAAGAGTATACTATGACAGACCAGAAAAAAAAAGATTTTTATTTGATTGGAAAAATTATTTTGCTTATTAGAGCAAACTTAACCAGGTTTTAAAAACATTTTTTTTTTGCTTTTCCCTGGATCAGCTAGGGTTTAAAGGAGAAGTACAGCCAAAGCTTGTCCAGGCACAGAGCTGGTCCAGGCTGGGGAAATCCACCCAGGGGCCTGGACCAGCACCTGGTTCAACCTCTCAGCAAGCCGCTGAGAGCCTGAGCCAGCTGCTCCCGCCCCCTCCACAGCCCAGCTCTCCAGTGAGCATGGGGGGGGCAGAGCAGAGAGCCGGAGACTGACAGTCATCGGCTCTTTGCTTATGGAGCACTGAGAACTAAACAATCAGTGGTCTTTGATCGCTCAGTTCTCAGTCTTAGAGCCGGCGTGGGACAGATGCAGCAAAAAATCCCAAACTTTTCTTTTAAAGTATAACTAAAGGCAAAAGTTTTTCATAGTTTTGGATAGCGTGGAGAGGGATTAGAACCCCTGTCAGTTTGTTTAGCTCTCTGTGTCCCTGTTAAGAAGATTCATACTCTCTATTTGTTCTGTTTACCATTATCTTTGAAAGTGGACGTAAAAGAAAAGTCCCAAATTTTGGGTTGTCCCCATCATCCTATGGGGACACTAGTTCTGGTGACCTGGTCCCCAAGGAATTCCCTTAATTTGCAGGGATTTTCTCTCACTTCCTGATTGGCTATGGGACAGTAAGTGAAGGGAAATCTCCGCAATGGGACACAGATGACAGAATTAAATTTGACAGATGTTATAACCCTCCCTTACTCTATGCAAAATAATAATAAAAAAGTTTTGCTTATAATTCTACTTTAAGGGTCCTTACATGTTTTTTTTTTTACCTATTTTAATTTTTTTTATTTTTTTTATGAATCCTTGAACTTGATTGACTTAATGGTGTCTTTTTTGGCTTAACCAAACAGATATAATAATAGCTGAAAATAAATAAATAGCAAACCATCAGGACGGAAGACATCTGACAAGTGATGATAACAATGCAAACCATTTTATCTGTAGAATATTGGAGAGGATCCTGAAAAAGTACATCTAAGGCATTTTTCAACAAAATGTTATAGTTCTCTGTAGCTGAATAAAGAATGTTCATATGGCTGCAACATGACACTACGACTCCCACAAGCAAAATCTGAACATTGCAATGCAATGTAGATATTTCACAAAACTGCTCTTGTGTGATGGAACAAGACAGCGGAATACCACTAAAACAAAGGAGGATTTCTTTTAACTTACAACATCAAATATGATAGGCGTAGTTGGGTTTTAAAAATGTTAATTTTGAGCCATTATGTCCCATATATCACGAGGGGGCACCTTTCTCGTGTACGCGCTCACTAATGCCCGGGACCAGGCAGGGCCACGCTCATGTGAAGTAAAAATGAAGGCAGAACACTGTGTTAGAAGTGAGCCATGCACCTTGTGCAGCTGTAAAACAACTTGCAGGTTCCCTTTGAGAGACACTCCATCCTATGTCACTGCACACCATGAATGTAGCATTTAGAGGGGGACATCGCTAAGCTTGTTTCCCGCTCCACCACTGCTTTCCTCTGCCACCTCACTCCCAGTGACAGAATGGGTTCCCCCCATGCACTAAGCGCGGCCCTCATGCTTGCACTTGAATAACTTCTTCAGCACTCCTGTACTGTACTTTACGGCTAGATTTATGGGGTCTCCATACCACAGGTTTGGTCCTGTTCGCTTTTGGTGAACCGACCGCTAGAGAAGGAGTCAGAGCCCCGACCCCCTTGCTACCAGAGGACCTGCAACCCATGCCTGGTACCACTATATGTTGTCTGGCTGCTATTACATTCCTACCAGTCCAAGGTTACCCGTAGCAACTACACACTTTCTCTAACTCCCCTGCTGAGTTAACTCTTCATGTGGCCTTCCATTTTTGTTCCTTACCCCATATGTGCTTTACAGATCTTACAAAACACATTGTACCTCCATGCACCCCTTTGAATAACTTTAGACCAGATGTGGAACAGTTAATAAAGCTTCACTCGAACATACTAGCAGATACAGTCTAACAGTATAGCATACATTCAGCAACGTTCTTCCCCAACTATCTACAGTAGGCTGCCCAGTTATTTCCTTCCCAAGACAAGAGTTCTTAAAGTCCATAATCTGGCAGAGTCCTAACGCAGATGTTCTCCCTTGAGGGGTCAGTGAGTTGCTGAGAGTTACATATTCTCCTTGTTTCTGATCTTGCTTCCCATCCAGGCCATGGCAAGAGAGAGCCTGAGCTGCGCGCCAGATGTTCTCCCTTGAGGGGACTGTTAGTTGCTGAGAGTTACATCTTCTCCCTGTCTCTGATCTTGCTTCCCATCCAGGCCATGGCAAGAGAGAGCCTGAGCAGGGCCTTCCCCCTTTTATATACAACACAGGGTGGAAGGCAGAGCCTAGAAATGCCTGGGAAACTGCTAATCTTTATTTTAACCCCTTCCTTTCTGGGCTGCCTAGATATTAGCTAACTACGCACTTGTGAGTAGAGAATGATTGAAAAACCCTTGTTAGGTTTTTACTTTTTTTGCCATCTCTGTCCCATTGGGTAGATTTCCGTTTATTTCCTATCTTGTACACACAACGGGAAGTGAGATGAATGAGGTGGAGAGGCAGGGCAGTGATGTCACATTCTCCACCTCATCCAATCAGAGAACACCTTGTATCCATTGAGAAAAATACCAGGTATTCTGTAAATGGCATCTGTGCCAAGCACACGACCCCCTGTATTCACTATGCAGAAAGGCACAGGACAAGGAATAGTGCTGCTATCACCATAGCAGTGACAACTACCAAAGTATGTATACTCAACCAAATGTATATATACATACATATATATATATATATATATATATATATATATATATATATATATATATATATATACACATATATATATATACAGTGGGTATAGAAAATAATCACCCCCCCTTTTTGTTTTGTTGCTTTGCAGACCCAAATGAAGACAGACACAGTTTTTGTGTTATCCAACTGTATTTACTCAGTGAGTTGGAAAAAGGATCACCCCTTGTGTGAGTATTTTGTTGAACCACCTTTGGCTTTGATTATAGCCTTTAGTCTGTTGGAATATGTCTCTATGAACTTTGCACATCTAGACTTTGCCATATTTGCCCAGTCTTCTTTGCAGAACTGCTCAAGTTCGGTTAAAGGGGTTGTAAACCCACAAGGTTTTTCACCTTAATGCGTTCTATGCATTAAGGTGAAAAACCTCCTTTAGTGTAGCAGCCTCCCAGTGCCCTCGTTTTACTTACCTGAAACCTGTCTTTCCCGCGCCTGGAACGAGCACACCAGCTCCAGCCAGTGTCTCGTGTCCTGATTGGATAGATTGATAGCAGCGCAGCCATTGGCTCTCACTGCTGTCAATCAAATCCAATAAAGCGGCAGACGGGGCAGGGCCGAGTCCTGCTGTCTGAGTCAATAGACGCAGCAGGACACGGGAGCGTGCCCACACGAGTGCCCTGAGGGAGAGCGCTTCTCTGACGGGGCACTCAAGAAGAGGAGGAGCCAGGAACGCCGCAGAGGGACCCCAGAAGATGAGGATACAAAACCAACTGCACAGAGGAGGTAAGTATGACATGTTTGTTTAAAAAAAAAATATATATATGTATATGTATATGTATATATATATATATATATATATATTAGGGGTGCGCATCTTCACTGGCCTCACGATTCGATTCGATTACGATTATCAGGTCCACGATTCACGATGCATCACGATTACTGCGCGCGGTTTTCATCCAAAAAATTTAAGTAGTCAGAAGAACTCCATTTTTTAAATTTTATCTGTTCTTAAAAAAAAGACAACACTCCCTGCATGTAGCAAAGTGTAAACACAGCAGACAACTTAAAGAGGAGCTCCAGACTGCCCCCAAATTACTACAGAAGATGGTCAGAGACTGCAGACATGATACAGGAGATGATCAGAGACTGCAGACATACTACAGGAGATGATCAGAGACTGCAGACATACTACAGGAGATGATCAGAGACTGCAGACATACTACAGGAGATGATCAGAGACTGCAGACATACTACAGGAGATGATCAGAGACTGCAGACATATCACAGGAGATGATCAGAGACTGCAGACCTGCTGGACGTGGTAAGGGAGGTGCCAGACTGTCCTATCCAAGATGACCAATACCCCGCCCCCCCCTCACCACTAACCTGTCACCATATAATACTATTACCATAGCGCTCCCCTGCCCAGTGTCACCACGGACCAATTCCCATCCTTCTCGACCAGCATCCACACAGTCCTCTGCTCTCCACCACCCCCCCACCTCTACACAGTGAGCATGCAGATAGGGCAATAAAACAAAAAATGGTGTGCAGTGCTTTGTGGTGATAATAAATGCACAAAAGAGTCTTAAGTAGTGAATAAATTTAGTCCTGAAATATATAATCTGTGATCTGATTGAATACACAAAAGATTTCTTTTAAAGTAATTCCAGTGCTGAGTGTTCTCTGCTGTGTTCAAATCATTCACCAGAAATCAGGAATGATTTGAACACAGCAGAGAACACTCAGCACTGGAATTACTTTGAATATACAGAAGATTTCTTTCAATCAGATCACAGATTTATATATATATTTCAGGACTATATTTGTTCACTACTTAATAACACTCTTTTGTACATTTGTCACTGCAAAGCACTGCACACCATTTTTGGTTTTATTGCCCTATCTGCATACAGTCTGGCACCTCCCTTACCATGGTAGTCTTTAGTTCTCAGTGTCCTCCCCGTGGCCCCCTCACCTGGCTCTACTGCTCTTCTGGCTCTCCTCCAACTCTGCCTCATCCTCCTCCATCACCGCTCTGAAACCTTCCGGGACCAAAAGCACTGATGGCTCCATTCTCCTCCTCGGAGCTCCGTGCTTCAGAAGCCAGCCGCGGCCACCACTCTTATCAGCAGTAGGGACAGCTCCAGCCACAACAAGCTCCGGCCCCGGCGCTCCATGTTCCCAACGTACACACAGTGTGGCTCCTCACTTCCGCATTCCAACACCATGACGCCGCCTGGGATCACTTTCTATTGGCTGGTGAGGGGGTGGGACGATGAGGGGAGAGAGAAGGGGATGGATGGAAGGCCTCCTCTCCTCGCTACACAGGGGGGGTGACGTCAGTAGGAGGCGGATCAAAGCGGCGCGGAAACTTCGGCTTTCAGCTCCACTCGGAGGCAGGGCATGGTGCGGCGGCATGGCGCGAGGATGACGTCATCCTCAATAATCGATTTCTTAAGGCTATAGAATTGATGCCGCATCGTGAACGGTCGAATCCCGATGCATCGATTCTACGATTAATTTCAACACCCCTAATATATATATATATATATATATATATATATATATATATATACACACATACCTTTAGATATTCTTTAAATTGTAATTCCAGGTAAACTGGATACGGCAACTGTGAAAGGGTTACAAAAAAAAAAAAAAAAAAACGCCTTGGCTCACAGTGCTCAGTCCAAGAGGAAGGACTAACTGGGAAATAAGGTGACTGTGGACTGAAGTCTTCAAGTCATTTTCCAGATTTTCAACGGGGTTTAAGTCTGGGCTCTGACTAGGCCATGCAAGGACATTCAACCTTTTCTCGTTCAACCACTGTGTGGTCATCTTTGCTGTGTGCTTTGGGTCATTGTCATGTTGGAAGGTAAACCTTCTTCCCATTGACAACTTTTTGGCAGAGGGCAGCAGATTTTCCTCAAGAATTTCCTTTTTGGGGGGGGGGGGGGGGGTGATCCTTTTTCCAACTCTTTTTTTTCTGACATGTTGGTGTTATACTTTCACTTGGATGTTATAAGTTGTACTGAGTAAATATAGCTGGATAAAACAAAAACTGTGTCTGTCGTCATTTCAGGCTGCAAAGCAACAAAATGGGATTATTTCAAGGGGGTGATTATTTTCTATATCCTCTGTATCCTTAATATGCATTTGGCAGGGCCTACTTTTTATGGCGTATATAACAGCAAATTGGATTTGTAGCAGTTGTAATTGCAGAGTTTCAGCCACATTGTTCTAAGTGTAATAACTGTCAGGTACATGAACAAAGATGACTCCAAGTTTCAGGAATACTGTACAGTACATGAAATTTAGCTTGGACACTAAACATTGCAGGCTGCTTTTTTTCCTTTTTTTTCTTTGACTTGATACAAGAATTAATCTCCAGATTGACTGTAATTAAAGAGCAACTTTTTCACTGGCCTGGATAATGGAAAGCTTCCTTCAAATGTATTCTAAACAGACAAAGACTGCCATTAATCATTGCAATGCAAATCATCAGAGGTACATTGCTATACATCAATATGGAAATATTCCGAAGTGGTGAATGCACTGTACAGTTTTTGGATTTGCATACGTTTATGCTGTTTTACTGTTAGCATATTTTAAAGGGGCTGTCTAGGTAAACTGGAAACGGCTTCTGACAACTCTTTTTAGTAACACGTAGCTCACAAAACTCCCCCAATTAACTAAGAGACTCCTTATCATCTGTAATATCAAATTTCACAAATGTATATTGCATGTGGTATTTCCATTACCATGTGTAATTTGCTAAATTAAAGCCTAACTTCACCTTTTTTTAAAGAATAAAAAAATCTCTAGCCTGGCAGCTGTAAAAAAAAAAAAAATCTTTTGTTGCAATGCTCACCTTCTACTTGGTGCTGTGCTCAGCAGACTCACAGCAGCTTTATCCAGAACTGGTTCTCTTCTGGCTTGAATGACATTCAGCATCATCCAGCTCACTTCCTGGGAACCCAAGGCATCAAGGAACATGATCCTTTGGTTCTTGCATATGGGCTCCTGAGCCCAGACAATGTAAATCAGCTAGCTAATGTGCTATGTACAGCCACCCATAGACATAAATGGCTGTGAGCAGCTGTCTTTGGGGTATACAACAGTAATCGCATAAACACGTGATGTATGCAAAAAAGTAGAAAAAATGGGGATAGTTATATTAACTCCTTGTCATAAAACCCAATTGCTACCAAAGACATGAGGTGGTGTCTCCACCCCCTGTAGGGGCCAGGAAGAAATTATAGGGAACTACTATAATAGCCAAACCCAGAAGAGACATAGAAGTGAGGAGAGAGTGGTAGCCTGGGCTTTGTCCAAGGTGCATGCGGGTAAAGTGCCGGTTCAGTTTGTTAATCTAGGCACCACCCCATAACACTTCCAGCCCAGTTAGTCATCGCTGACATGTTCACAGTTCCACAAAATTCCATTGAAATTTCTTGTTCTGGGGGTCAAGGCTGCATGCACCTCCTTAACAAATGATAGGACTCCCAGTACCAACTGCTATTAAACCAGTTGGCCCTTGCACAAGTTTTCTCTGGAACAGCAAGGGATGCTGCATTATTTATTGGAGGAACACATGCTAGAGAACTGTGAGTGTACCACAGCTCTAGATTATCCTATCTACACTGGTGACACAGTCCCAGTCCAAGAATGATACCGTAATTCTTCCCCAGCCTTATATCAGGAAGTGAAGGACTTACCCCACAACATGCTGAAGAGTGGTGTCATCAGAGAAAGCAGGAGCTCATGGGCTGCCCCTATAGTTCTGGTGTAGAAAAAGGATGGAAGTCTGCATTTCTGTGTTGACTAGTGAAAATTAAATGCATGCACCCATCAAAATGCCTACCCTTTGCCACAGGTAAAAAAGCCTTTATTGGCTTTGGGGCAAGCCAGCTATTTCTCAGTGTTGGACTTAGCCAGTGGCTAATGGCAATTGCCTGTAAGGGAGGAGGATCAGGGAAAAACAGCTTTCATCACTCCAATTGGACTGTTTAAATTCAATTGGATGCTCTTCAGCCTAGCCAATGCTCCTAGCACTTTGCAGAGGCTCACAGAGGGGCGTCTGGCGACCTTAACTTTGACACAGTCCTTATGTATTTGGATGATATCATCATCTTTTCTAAAACTTTTGAGAACCCCATCTGTCATCTGGATCTGGTCCTAACCTGGCTGGTGCAGTATGGGCTTAAGTTAAAACCTGCCAAGTGTCACCTTATGCAAACTCAAATACAGTACCTAGGCCATGTAGTAGAGGGGTGTCTCCTGAAATGGCCAAGATTCAGGCAGTGAAAGAGTGATCAATTCCAAAGACTATCACTAAACTTTGTTAATTGTTTGGATTGGTAGGGTACCACCGATGATTCATCCCTATCTTGGCATAGATTGCTGCGCATCTCTCACAGTTGTTGTGTAGACATTTCACTCAACAAGGGCAAATTGCCTCCCTCTATTCAGGCTCACTGTCACACAGCTCAAGGAGAAGCTTTTGAAACATTGAAAAAGCAGTTACCACTGCACCCCTCTTGGCATATGACAACTATACAAAGCCCTTCTGAGTATATACTGATGGCAGCTGTCAAGAGCTTGGAACTGTATCAACAAAAGAGCAAAAATTGCAAGATGAGGTCGAGCGTGTCATCGCTTATGCCAGAGGCAGCCTACAACCAGCAGAGCGGAATTCACGTAATTATAATTCTTTCAAATTGGAGCTCTTGGCCTTTACTGAAAAGTTTAGCATATCTAGAAAATGCTAACCTAGGAGTCTTAAAAACAACGGGTGGCAATATTGGCCTGATTTATCTATATAATGCATTACAAGTCAGGAAGGCTGCACAGTAATGTTGACATCCTGTTATGTTATCCACTCAAGGAGCCACAAGTGGATGTGGATTAGGGATGGGCCGAACTGACCCCTGTTCGGTTCAGACCAGAACTTCCAAACACCGCAAACATTTGGACCCGAATAACAAACCCCATTAGAGTCAATGGGACCCGAACGTCAAATATCAAAAGTGCCCATTTTGAAGGCTTAAATGCAAGTAATTAGCCATACAATGGTTATAGGGGTCTGTGGCCTGCCCTGGGGGACATGGATGAATAAAAAAAAAAGTTTGTGAAAAACGTCATTTTTAAATGAACAGTGATTTTTTTGATTTTTAAAGTGAAAGTCTAAAAATTTAAAATTCCTTCCAATATAGTGCCAGGGGGTCCCCTTAGTCAAACTGTAAAGTGGCAGATCTGTACCATGTCTAGAATTTGCTGCAGCAATAATTGAATTTATAAAGCCAAAAAAAATTAAATTTTTCCTGCAAGCTGCCTTTATTTTGCTCAGCAACAACTGGGGAGCCAGTGTGTATGATGAGGCCACAATGTAGTGCACTGGGAACAAGATTAGAGATTTTTTGGATACATTCTGGTGTCACTTTGACTTTGGATAGAAGTAACGGGTGCGTTAAAATTGGTCTTTGGGGATACGGATAAATCTTTAAGATCTTTATTGGCACTTATACAAAATTTTGGCATGCTTTCGGGATATATCATTAACTGGGATAAATCTGTTTTGCTCCCTTTAGACAACCCTAGCTTGTCCATGCTAAGAGAGGCTCCTCAGGTTAAAATTGTTTCGTCATTTAAATACTTGGGAATAATGATACATTCCAAGGTAGAAAATTATTTGACAGATAACTTATCTCCTATTCTTACTAAATTCCAGCATAAGAGTACGGCATGGACTAAGTTGCCATTATCTGTGGTGGGTCGAGCAAACCTTATAAAAATGATCTGGGCCCCTCAATTATTATATATTTTTCATAACTCACCGATATGGATATCTCTCAAATGGTTCAAAAAGATTGAATCAATTTTTCGAAGGTTATTATGGAAGGGAAAAAACCCCAGGATTAGGTTATCAATTCTCCAGAGAGAAAGGGATGGGGGCGGACTTGCGATACCCCACCCCAGACTTTACTTTATAGCTGCCCAGCTTCAGCATTTTGCTGGCTGGGGTGCTGTGAACTGGGAGGACTCTATTCAGGCCCTACTGCTAAGTAACAGTTCTCACTACAACCTCTTGGCCCAGCTGGAATCTGGGGCCTTTGCTTATACCTGTAAGAGCCCAACAATGATACTCATGAATAGAGTTTGGAAGGAAATGAGGAGCATAATGAAATATGCAGGTGTTTCTGAGTATTCACCACTCTGGGGGAATAGGCAATATAGGGAACTAGGTAAACTGAAGGGATTTGACAGCTGGCGCTTTAAGGGCCTCCAATATATAACTCAGTTGTACTCACACAATATTCTACGCTCCTTTCAGGATCTGCAGGAATCTTTTCACTTACCTCATCATAATTTTTTTAAATACTTACAACTACGACATGCGGTCCAATCTCAGTTTAAAGGGGAAAAGAAAGTGATAAAACCAATGCCACTTATAACTTTATTAGCACGGATGACAGAAAAAAAAGGTTTGATCTCATCTCTGTATGGTCAACTTACGAGAACATATCGAGATGAGGGTGCTAGCCCGGGCAGAAGAGGGTGGGAGCTAGATATAGGGGATATTTCAGATGTAACTTGGCAAACAATACTAGAAAGGGTACCCTTAGTCTCATTATCATCAGCACAATGTCTGACCCAATTATTTATAATTTACAGGGTATATAGAACACCGGTCAAACTATTTAAGTGGGGCAGGCGTGATTCCCCGGACTGTCCACGGTGCCAACAATCACCTGCTGATTTACTACATATGTTGTGGAATTGTCCTAAACTGGCTAAATATTGGCAAGAGGTGGTGAATACAATTAATGATACATTTAAGACATATATCCATAAAGACCCTAAAACATGCCTGCTGGGCTACCTTGATGAAGAACTTATGCCCCATGAGATTTTGATACCAGTTAGCAGACTCCTGTTTTTGGCACGAAAGCTAATTGCCCTAAGGTGGATATCTCCTAGTGCACCTTCCTTTGCGGAATGGCGCCTTCATGTAAACAACAATATTCTGAAGGAACAACAGATCTATTGTAACAGAGGCATACCCAATTACCTGTATAAACTGTGGAAGCCATGGATCTCGGTTCCACAGTTAGCCCCATCCTCACCGTTTTTTGCGGATCTTTAGTAGGGTGGGCAAGTATAATTAGGGATAGAGAATTTGGTACCAGACAGAAAATGGAGGTAGAGGGCAAAATCAACGGGGAGAGAAGAATCTACTGACTTAAGCAACCAGCCGAGGTAACTTTTCACATAGGTATAGATGCATAGAATACTATAGTGGGCAGGAAATGGAACAGTCATCCGAGTTGGTTGTGCTGGGGTAATTTTTTTTTTTGTTTTTTTTTTGTGTGTGTGATGTTTTGTTGTATGTTGTTATTATTTGTGGTTAAATACTTGTTATATTGATTGGAGAATATATGTAAGAGAAAGATAGAAAAATTTCAGAATTTGCTGTGAATAGACCAAATGTATGGTATTCGAAATAAGGAATTTATGGACAAACTGTATAAGTGATAAGCACTAAATCCAATAATATATTTTGGTTTGTAATGTTGAAATATTTATAATAAAGAAGTATGGAATTAAAAAAAAAAAAAAATTGGTCTTTGGGTGTTGGTGGCGCCTTCCCACCGTAACCCTATAGAGATAATCTTGATGAAAGCAAGAATTTGCCTTGCTGTAAAAAATTGCAATGATATGCACCTGTCAAACAGGTGCAGATTAAATTGGTCTTTGGGTGTCGAAGGTGCCTTCCCACCATAACCCTATAGAGGTACTCTTGATGTAAGCAAGAATTTACCTTGCTGTAAAAAATTGCAATGATATGCACCTATCAAACAGGTGCAGAAAAATTGGTCTTTGGGTGTCGGGGCGCCTTCCCACCGTAACCCTATATAGGTGCCCAATGATGAAGGCAAAAAAATTTGCAATGATATGCACCTGTCAGAAAAATTGGTCTTTGAGTGTTAATTGTGCCCATGAAACCTATACCAAAAACATTCTTCCAGGTAAAATGATTGAACACCCTCAAAGCTAGGCAGCCTGCTGCCCCCCTTACAGTGCCAAGGGAACGTCTGCCTCTCCTTGTTGTTCTCCCAGACATTATTGGGAGGGAGGGGGCGGTGCTTATAAGCAAATGTAAAGGAGAAGTTGAAATCTGTACATAGATGAACTTTAATCAATGTAAAGAGGTGTTTAGTGCCCTTTAATTTGAGTACTCACACTACACAGACACAATCCACGGATACAATATAATACACTGCAATATAATGCGCCAAACGTACAGTGATGCACAGAACTATATGGTGTTAAACTTTCAATAACGCACATAGAAGTAAATGGCGTTAAACTGGCAGTAACGCACGCAAAACTATATGGCGTTAAACTGGCAGTAATGCACGCAAAACTATATGGCGTTAAACTGGCAGTAACGCACGCAAAACTATATAACGTTAAACTGGCAGCAACGCACGCAAAACTATATGGCGTTAAACTGGCAGTAACGCACGCGAAACTATTTGGCACTAAACTGGCAGTAACGCACGCAATACGATATGGCGTTAAACTGGCAGTAACGCAATCAAATAGATGGTGTTCAACCGTCACTACACTGAAGCTATCTGAACTGTCCCTACTCTAACTATATACTAATGTCAAGATTACTGACGCGGTCTCACTACACTACACTGAAACTATCTGAGCTGTCCCTACTCTAGCTGCACACTATGCAAAGCTGAATGATGGTCCTCCTCACTACACTCACACTATCCCTATACTGACACTAAACTAATATTCTACACTGATCATTGAAGCAAAATAGCACAGTATAGCACACTAACTAATAGCACTGAACAGAGCCCTGTTCTATCTCTCTCCACACCAAAATCACACTGAAAATGGCTCCTATTGAAAGAATACTTTTATACTGTGGGTCGGGAATGAGCCATGATTGGATAAAGTCATGATGACAGTGTCCAATCATGACTCTGACAGTGCTCTGTGCCCTGATTGGCTGAAGCTTTCACTGCTTCAGCCAATCAGGGCATGCAATGCACTGTTCAATGCCATAATGGATTGTGGTGGGTTCGGGGGGCCGAACAAACGGTTGAACGACCTGTTTGTTCGGCTGTTCTCCGAATGTCCAAACAACGAAAGTTTGGCCCGAACTTATGCTCGGGCCGAACCGTTCACCCATCCCTAATGTGGATCAGTATTATAAAGTATCAATGGTACGCTGGCTCTAATAGGACACAGTGTAAATAAATGTGTAGGTAAAACACAAATATAGACAGCATCTTATGATAACTTTTGAAAATTTGTATACCACTCAAGAACCTTTGATCCACTACCCTTATAGTGTTCAAAGGTAAGAAACATGTAAGAATAAGTAATGTGAAATAAATTAAAGTGCAAAGTGCAAACCACAATTAGAATTAACAATACACAATTCATATATATATACAATATGAAAAAAATACAGTCCTTCATTAATCTGAAAAATAAGTGCTCAAAAAGTTCATGTAAGAAGCTTATATAAACTGCTGGGTGTTCCCATCCAACTCTTCCACATGTAAAAGGAAAAGTGTCCTTGTGCAAAACAGTTATGCTTTAAAGTGCTAGTGTGTCACCACCGTGCTCTAAAAGAAAAGAATGGCAGCTTACCAGACCCATAGATCCCACAAAGGGATCATAGGCACATAATGGAAATCTTGGCTATAAGGCAGCAGCTTGTTGCAGATAAATCTCTGAGGCTCGAAGTGAACGCAGGCTCCCAACTCCTGAGGAATTTAATTTTAAAAACAATGGAGAGGACTCAGTGCATTATCATTTTAAACCAAAGTGTAATAGTAAACGTCTCACACTTACAGAATATTCACTTGCATTCGATAAACAGTGTCATGTAAGCACGGTTGCTTGGAGATCGGTCTGTGCATCCTGACGTCACAACGCTGGCTCCTGCTGATTCGTTTCCCCTTAGAAGGCGTCAACTGGGATTGGAGACTAATTAATTAGATGTAGATTAGTGTTTGGAGGACTCTGAGGTCGTTCCCATTAGAGTAGAGCCAATGAGTCATATGGTTGGGCTGGCTGTTCAAAAGAGTCAAAGTTCCTAACTGATGACTGACATATACTACTTGTATGAATGGGCCACTCTGAAACAGCAGGATCTTGATATCTCACAAGAAAATCCTGATATCTCTCCAAAAGAAAAAACCTACCCACCGAGAATGAATCAAACTTTCAAGTACTGTAAGGCAACAGCTCCAACAGTCGGACAGACTTGAAGTGTGGGATGCAGTGTTATACATCCTGCATATAAGCCTGCATACCCACAGAGCAAAGAGACATTTTCCATTTGGTGATTCCTCAATCCACTGCTCGTGGGGTCTGTCAGATCCTGTGAAGTAGGAATGAACATTTTTAAGGTGGCGCTATGCACCCAGGATTAGCTGACTAGGTGCACTGAGCCTGCAAGGAGTGTCAGGTATATGCACTCCATAAAGGGCAGGTTTAGCACACTACTCCTTTGGAGATCTCTACAGCTAAGCTGTTTGAACTATTGACCATGGACATCTTGACCATGACTGAGATGACCTCAGGGTACCGATACAATCTAGTATTTGTGACTCACTTCTCTAAGTTTACCATTTGGGTCCCTAACCGAAATCAAACAGCCCATATCACAGCCAAACTCTTCTGGACACATGTGGTGCAGCCAAACAAATGGCCAAAGCTGATCTTGTTGGACCAAGGCCCCAACTTTGAATCACAGATCTTTACAGTTATGTTGCTGATTAATATCAGGAAGTCACATATCACATCGTACCATCTGCAAGATAATGGAGCCTGCGAACGCTACAGTGACTTTGAAAGTATTTGTATATGTATAACCAATATTTTTTTTTTTTAAGTTTTAGATACAGAAGGGAAGGAACAGAATCCTTTTCATTTTTTTAAAATGTAAATTGTAGAGATTTATTACTATTATAGATCACTATCTGTTGTTTCCAGGACATGAAGAGAAACTCCCCTGATGGGCACAGACAGAATTAAACTGACAGAGGTTTTCTTAAGCTTTTCTAAACAAAAGAAACGTATTTTATATACATTTTCTTTAAGGCAGATAATCAGTGTAATAGCCAAGCAACTGTGGCCTATTTCTATCATGACATGATTAGTTTAAGTTATACATTTTAATATTATGGAGGATTATGCAAGGCTAAATGGTAGGCTATTAAGGGATTTGACTAGTGCAAAACTTATGAAGATGATGCTGCTGATGAAAATAATTAATGACAGTTACTTTCATTGGACACCTATGCCTATCCAATAATGTGTGTTTATAAATTGTGTTATTGCATGCATTTATTTCTTTTTTCAACTAAAAAAATGCATTTTGATATGCATTAATGCTTACTACTGCATTTGCAAGTCAGAGCAAGACCACTTCTTTGGTGCCTGTCATCTGATTACAATTTTTTCGACCAAAAATTTTCCAATTAGTAATAAGCCAAAACGTACCTGAGTTTGGTGAGCAGGGTTCAACAAACAATAAATACGTTTGGATGCTGGAACCAGATCCCATTTAAATCCATGGCAGACAAATTTGTAAAATCATTATTAGCCATTTTCTTGGCTATTGGGCTAGGGATTGTCCAACAATTGTTGTGTTTGCACCCACCGTGTCCTTAGCAACCACTGACATCATCCAGCCCATTCAGTTAGATGGCCAGGGATTCCATGTCATGCTGTTCGTCCATGCCAACCACCCTAAACATCCGGCATTCGGATGAAACTTATCCAAACTTGTGTTTGGACTGAACACTCAGCTCATCCTTACTCCCAATATATCTGGCAAAATAAGGTTATGCTGTTTTGTTTATCTGCACTTTTATTTAAAACTGCCAAAAAAATTACATTAAAAGGAGTACTACAATTCAGGGAGCCCCATACCAAAATTTTGATGGAGTTCCCCTAGCAACCTATCTCTGTGACATCTGGCAGTGGCAATTTTATTTGGAACAATAGTGTAATTGATCCCTTTGAAAATATATCTAAATTAAGGAAAGGCAGCAGGAGAGCTGTTAGCAGTCAGTAAACTATTAGGACCAAAGCTGTGGAGAGTTGTAAGAGCAAAGCAACAATGCAGAGAATTCACTTTTAACCTTAATTCCCCTGCTAGGCTCTCAGTAGCTCCCCAGTAATTTATAGCATCTACTGATAGTTGTTGGAATATAAAATCTTAGGGTTTTGGTTTAAGTTCTAAGTTTTTTCATCCCTTTTACCACCCCAGCCTGCATGTGCTACCTGCATGTGCTGAATATTGTGGGAGTCAGTAAAAAAAAAAAAAAAACATGTGCAGCAAGCTCCTAGCCTAGTTAGACTGCTGGGCAAATCTAGTTTTTGGCTCCATGGTAATCAGTGGAGTGGTGGTTGATTGGTTTGGTCTGCTCAGGATTCCTAAGCTGAGAGTTTGAATGATTCCCCTTGCCTCTGGAAGAAGCTTCAAGAGCATACAGAGGGAGATTCAAATGATCAGCTGAATATTTATCATGCCCTGGCCAATCCCTGGTAGAGGGCACCCAAAAGATTACTGGAGAGGTTAGAAACATTCAGGAGCTCTGAGCTGACTGTTCTTTCCTTGTCATGGAGGGTTCCAATACTCCTGGAGTTGCTGCCCCTAGGACCACTAAGACAACAAACCAATGTTTGGGCGTCAACATCTGCTGCACCAAGGACCTAAGGAGGACAGCTAAAAAAGAGAATACCCGTTAAGTACACTGTTCCAGAGTCCAGGTCTGGAGGAGGACTTTGTCATCTCCCTGTGGAGACTGGGTGGCTCCTGCGACTCTGTGAGTAAGAATTTTACTGGGAAATGACAGTTGCATAGAAGAGGAAGGGAACCAGTTGCTAACAATTGCCCTTATGGTCTACTGCAGTGGGGTCTTAGACGTACTGACAGACCTAGCTACCTGCAGAGAAGCTGTTACTGAGAGATTAGAAAGACTCTTGTTCTTTTGCTGTGGTTGCTGATGGTTTTGGAGTATTCCATGACCCCATCTCTCTCCTATTAAAGTTCTAGAGCAATGAACCCTAAAAAGACACCCTCTGGACTGAATTTTAATTGTCGGTGTGGTTGGGTGACTGGTGGTACTACTTAAAGAAAACCTGTCTGTTTCCAGTGACCGCTTGGGGGGTGAGCGCTACACATATATAGGTAAATAATGTATATTACATAATTGTTAGATCTCATATGCTCTATAATAAACTAGAAACTTAAAGTGGAAGTCCATGCAAAAACTAAAATCCCTGCATCTATAGCCACCAACATTCTAACACTAACCTATCTAGCCCTGAAAGAAAAAAACTGTATACATATCTTTTTTTACAGGCGATCCGACCCGATCTCCAGCGGAGGAAGCCCTGATCCCCCGCTGAGCTGTCAGCCGTGGCTTCGCTGTGTAGGCGGGTGCAGAAGACACATCCATCAATGGAAGCTCTATAGTATCTCTATGAGTGATGTCACTTCCCATTCATTTCACAGTCGTTGTCGGACGTGTACTCAGCAGAGCTCCTGCCGCTGGAGATTGGTTTGGATTGCCTGCAGAAAAGGTATGTACAGTATACTGATTTTATCTTTACAGGGCTAGAGAGGTTAGTGTTAGAATGTTGGTGCCTATAGATGCAGGGATTTTAGTTTTTGCATGGACTTCCACTTTAATACAAACATCTTTAAGCACTTGCAGCCCACCCACTGTCAAATGACGGCGGGACGGCGTGGCTCTCGTTCTGGGTGGACGTCATATGATGGCGCCCAGAATGGCCGCACCCGCCGCGCTCTGTTGCTAGGACACAGCACGACCCCAATCTCTGTAAAGGGCCACGGCCGCGGCTCTTTAACCATGTGATCGGCTGTGTCCAATCACAGCCAGTCACATGTAAACACGGAGATGCCGGTAATCAGCTCTCCTCGTCTCACATTGACAGAGTGTGAGGAGAGGAGAGCCGATCATTGGCATCTCCTCACAGAGGACATCTAGGCATGTAATCAGGACACTGATAATCAGTGCCCTGATTACAAGAAAGCACCCACAACGCCAGCAGTGTGCCCACCAGTGCCAACAGTGTGCCCACCAGTGCCAGCAGTGTGCCCACCAGTGCCAGCAGTGAGTGCTCACGAGTGCTAGCAAACAGTGCCCACAAGTGTAAGCAATCAGTACCTATTAGTGATGCCAGTCAGTGCTGGCTATCACTGCTGCCCACCGCTGCTACACATCGATATCTATCACTGCTGCCCATCAATGCCCATCAGTGACCATCAGTGCCCATCAGTGCCGCCTATCCGTTTCACCTATTTGTGCCCACCAGTGCCGCCTATCTGTGCCCATCAGTGCCACCCACCAGTGCCACCCATCAGTGCCCACCAGTGCCGCCTATCAGTGATCATCAGTGCCATATATCAGTGCCCATCAGTGCAGCCTATCAGTGCCCATCAGTGCTGCCTCATCAGCTCCCATCAGTGAAGGAGAAAAATTACTTATTTACAAAATTTACTGACAGAAACTAAGAAAAACTTTTATTTTTTTCAAAATTTTCAGTCTTTTTTTTTTAAAACAATAAAAAACCCAGAAGTGATTAAATACCACCAAAAGAAAGCTCTATTTGTGATAAAAATTTCACATGGTTACAGTGTAGCAATTGTCATTCAAAGTGTGACAGCGCTGAAAGCTGAAAAATGGCTTGGGCAGGATGGGGGATAAATGCCCTGTATTGAAGTAGTTAAAGTGTGACTTTTTTCTCAATTGCTGACAAACCTAGGACGCAGTATTCATCTCCATGAACTGTAAGGCATACAGAGTTAAAGCCAGACTAAACGTAACTAATAAAAAAATGCGAGCAGGCAGCTGTTTATTGCAGAAGAGACATGCCATGCCTTTTCTGCAGTAACAAACACTTACCTGCCTGCTCGCAGTTTTCTTTGCAATGCTCACTGAGCTGCGTATGCATAGCTCAATGTGCATTCCTGGCTGTGCCGGAATGGCAGACTCCCGCATGGGAAGACATCATTCCCCAACCTACCAATCAAGAGGCCGAAAACCCGGTACCAGAAAGTAGCCGGGGAGAAGATGAAAATGTCCGGCAAGGAATTTAACTGTTGCATCGCTGGAATGAGGAGTTAAATATTTCTGTGAGTTTAGTTCTGCTGGACAAAGTATTGACCAGGATGAAAAGAAGCTCTAAAGTCAATAAATCTACTCACAGAGCATCACGGGGTCGGATGCAATGGAGATCCATGATTAGCTACAGCATGATCCCAAAGCATGATCCTGCACATTAGATGTTAACTCTCCTGATATGAAGTTATCAGACAACCTCCATGGTGGGGACCCCTTCCCACCATTGGGCCCCATAGAGCCCCCCCCATGCAGTCTGCCTGAAAGGGCCACCCCCCACACACACATAGAAGGGACTTTAAAGCAGAACTTCATCTAATAAGGGAAGTTTCCCTTATCCCCCCCTTCTCTCCTTATTGCAAAGCTTTTTTGTGGGGTTTGGGGAGGGGGCCGGTATCTAGGTTTGACAGGTACCAGGTCCCACTTCCACTGGGATCGCCTAGGCCAGTGATGGCGAACCTTGGCACCCAAGATGTTTTTGTGTAGTAGTGCAGTTGAGCATCATGGGAAATGTAGTTCCAAAACATCTGGGGTGCCAAGGTTTGCCATCACTGGCCTAGGCAATCCTGGCGGAAGTTCTGCTCCCACCCCCCACCTCCCTGCCTGCAATCTCCTGGGACATGTCACAGAGTGCAGCATGGCTTGCGCATGTGCAGTGGGGAGCTGGCTGTGAAGCTTCAGGTAGTCACAGTAGGCTTCCCACAGTCATCATGGCAGCACGGGGGACCCAAAGACCAGGGAAGAACCAGCCCAGGCAACGAGAGCACTGGATCCTTGGGCTGGTAAATGTATTTTTAATAAAAGTCAACAGCTACAGTATTTGTAGCGGCTGACTTTTATATATTTATCTTTTTAAACAGACTGAAGTTCTTCTTTAATTACCTTATTATGCATGCTCTGTTATCCTGCCTGGCCCCAGCAGCAGGGGCCAGGGATAGAAAAGGGACTATTTATCCATTGTTGGGATTAGGCAAAGCAATCCTCAGTGCAGCAGCTCCCTACAATTAAATTCAAGCTCTGGCCCTCCCCAGTGGATTGATATAGAAAAAGAGGCTAGAACTTTAATTTAATTGTTGGGAACAATGGCACAAATGATTACTCCTCCTGCTTCTGAAAATGAGTAAGCAGCCTCTAACCTCTCTAACTGATGGGGCCCTGGGAACTTTTATTCAATTGCTGTGATCCACAGCCCATGGGATTACTGGCCCTCTAATGAACTGATGGGGTCCAGGCCTGGTACAGGAGGGACAGTTCTACCCCCTATCAGCAGCCCTGGTAACGTCCTTGCATTGTATAGCATTTACCTGGAGAGGATTGTTCTAACATAGAAAAAAAAAAAAAAGATGAAGTGACTTACGCAAGTTACACGCACATAGGTATATGTATGATCTGGCCACCACCAATGACCTAACACTCCATAAACAGAGGTAATTGGTTTGATTTTGTGACCTATCGAATCATTCCCCTTAAAAGCAGTCAACCAAAGGGCATCTCCAAGAACCAGAGAAAGTTGATCATCACCCGATCCAGCTATTTGCTATCATCTCATAAAATGTAATAAAATAATGGAAAATCTGATGGCCTTCTTTCCTGCGGCCTTTTTGCTTTTATTAATAAACACAGGTTAGGGTTAGTAATTGTGCATAATCCTTAGCTAGTTTGACTGGTAAAATGTTCCGAAGTAAAATATTACAATGTTTATCTACTGGAGACATTTTTCTGCTATTTAGACATATTTTTGCAATTATAGTTGGCTGCTTAATTTTGCAACATAGTATCAGTTTTGCTTCAGGGAGTTCTTGATAAATGGCTTCCCTACATATAAGGGTTTTTTATTGCAAAAGTTGTACTTTCTTTCCAGTTTTGTTAGCTCCCCCTGTTTAATTTTTGTTTTACTTTGGCAATCATCTTGCCTCTGGCCTGCTGTTGAATCAACATTTTCTGCAGCACGGTACAAATAACAGACATAGAAAAAATGACAGACTGTAAATTAAGATTGATGTTGTGGGCAAGAGAGATGCAGAACAGTAGAGCTGGGAGTTTTGGATACCATATTGTCTGGCACTTGAGAAGATATTGTTAGTTTGGTAGGGGCTTTGCTGGAACAGGCGCACATTAAAAGTGTGAGAACGTCGAGGGAGGAAGCATAGTTCTCAGTCTTCTCTGTTTCTTTAGAGCTGATTCTTAGTATGGAAGTTTACTGAGAAAACTTTCCTTGTTCCAGAGAGGAGTAGAGGCATTCCATCACTTAATACTCGGCGAGAAACATTTTTTTCTGCAGTTCCTCATAGCTCTCTCTGTCCAGGATCAATGGCCTGACTCCTCACATTTTGGCAACAGCCCTTGTAAGTGCCAGAGGGGACACAAAGCCCCAGTACCTGGACAGAATATATAAACAAATTGTCTGAAATGTGCAACTAGAGGTCTGGGATGTTATTTCAACTTTCGGCATCATTTTGCCGAAATAAAAATTTTCACTTTGAGTCATTTAGTTGTGAAGGTGAAATTTGCTCTAAAAGAAAAAGTTGACTCTTTTCTTTGTTTAAAAGGTGTGGAATGTATTCATTAATTCATTTTTTTTTCATGCATTTAGGGTGATTTAATTTGTTTTATTGAATGTTCTTTGTATATCTAGTCTCTGATAATCCCCTGTAGTATGTCTGAAGTCTCTGACTATCTCTTCCCACTCCCACTTTCTCCCGGGGCTCCGTGGCGCCGGAAAGAAGTTCACCTCTCCCCCTCCTTCCCTGCAATCTTCTTGGACACGTCACCGGTCCCAGAAGATTACCCAGCTATTCGCAGCGTGCAGCGCGGCTTGCGCATGTGCAGTGCGTGCGTGGCTGTGAAGCCACAGCCGGATGCCCACAGTAATAATGCCGGCACCGTGGAGAGGAGCGGGGCTTCGTACGCCCGCATCGCTGGACCATGGGACAGGTGAGTGTCTGATTAATAAAAGTCAGCAACTACACTTTTTGTAGTTGCTGACTTTTATTTTATGTTTTTTCAGCGGAACTCCGCTTTAACATATCTGCAGCCCATAACAATCTTCTTTAGCATGTCTGCAGTTCTTCACCATCTCCTATACAGGCAGTCCCCAAATTACAAGCATCCGACTTGCGAACGACTCCTACTTACGAACGGGAGGCGGCGTGACGTCTCTGCCGTTCTGCGAATGCGCGGACACTTTTCGACGGTGGGCACATCGCGGCTACTTGACAGATCATCAGAAAACGACGTCTCTGCCATTCTGCTCATGCGCTTCTGACTTACGAACATATTCGACCTAGGAACAAACCGGCAGTCCCTAACCCGTTCGTAACTCGGGGACTGCCTGTAGTATGTCTGCAGTCTCTAATTATCTCCTACAGCATTTTTTCAGTCTTAAAGAATGCCTGTATTGTGTCAGCAGTCAAACAAATCCAAAGAAGATTCCCAGTTCAACTTACCAACCAGCCTCAACCAACCAAATTATCCTAACAGTATGCATTAAAAACAGGGGTTTAGTTTGCACATATTTGCAAATACATTGTGGCTCTGCAGTTTACACATGTATAAATAAATGTGTGCAAACTAAACCCTTATTTTCAATTAATACTGTTCACCAAAATAAGGGAAAAAATGAGAGAAAATTGCCCCAGGGGTTTTATGGGTGGGGGGGGGGGGGGGAGGTAAATATGTTTGAGAGGTATATGATTGGTATGAAGTGACTAATGAATATTAATAGTAAAAAATATATACTTTATTCAAAAATTGCACAGAATATTAAGTTAAGAACAATGAATAACTCATACAGATCTTTCACTAACATCATGTTGCTGTGGGTTCTAATAACAGAAGCACATACAGGCATGATATATTAAAGACCCAACATGTTTCGGAATATTATAAGTATAATTCCTTCTTTAGGGGTTTCCTGTGAAGATACACTGTATGATTTAAAAAGAATGCATGGATAAGACATACCAATCATTATTACAGACATAAGTCAATTGTATTGTAATAGAATGATAGTGAGAATAAAGAGCAAGGGTTTGGGAGAAAGGAACAAAAAAGAGAAAACAATTAATTCGTAGTAAAAAAAGTAAAAAAAGCTTACTAGTGCACGCAGCTGTAATCGTATCTTAGACCAATGCTAAATGGTAATTTAGCAGGTGATACTTCCAGCTCCGATCTCCATAACGCCAGTTTAAAATTGCCTCTTTGAAGGATGGAGCAATATATAAATATAGGCATCCAACGTAGAATGTTGGAGCATGTGTAAGATTACTTCAGTGTGTTTAGATGAGTAACAGCATCACGTTATATACACGTCAGGCCAGCGGAGTCCACAAGGAGCAGCACAAAGCGAAGAGAGGGGGTGCGGGTCCCTAGATGTGAATATATAGTATAATAATGTAATACAAGTTTAACTATAGGATCAGATTATACTGTATATCATTGATACCAGCTGCCAAAGTAAAAGAACATAGGGGAAATGAGGAAAGAGGAAGCCTAATGTGTATAATTATAACCACAGTAAGAAGATTACTCAGTATAAGGGATTATAGACAAATATCTAATTGATAAACTTTGGTAAGTTATCTATACATTAATAGGAGAAAAATTCATGTATGGGTTGAAACATAGTAAAGTGAGGCTCATTTCGTCATTTAGGTGAAATAGAGTAAATGCAAAAATGGCCAAAGAGATAGAAGTTTGGAACTCAATATGGAGTCCAAAGAGAAGGGGAGCTAGTGTGGTGAAATGGACAATGCAGCTCAATTGCTGCATACACATAGTGTCCAAGCAAAATATCTGCAATGCCCTCAAGTATTAATGTATATTAAGTATTTGTTGGAGATGAATAATGACAAAAAATAGGCCACAAATTCAGTAATCACTTGTGCTTGAATCAACACTGGGATATCCTTATTTCCAGGTATGGAGTCTGGGTTTGCAGCAAAAGGTTGCTGACAGCCTCAGATTTAAATAGCAGCTGATTGGGGGAGACCCTGCCTAATAGGGGCAGGGAATCCCACTGGTGATGGTGATATAGGTAAGGTAGAAAGGAAGGAGGGAGGGGCGCCGACAGACCAAGTTCGGCGGCATACCTCCATGAGCTGACAAGTGTCAGCAAGGAGGTAATCAAGCCGCCAAGTGCTGCTCCCCCGGCGCTGGGGTGTCCGGCGCCACCGCGTCATGAGGCGCGATGACATCAGACATCGGAGCGCTGCCGACACGGGAAGGAGGGGTGTGTACCCAGCCGGCCCGAGGGGTGGCTGTGCGCGCATGTGCGAGACAGCAAATCCCACCGGATCCCAAGGGGCCCATAGGAAGGCCCCGCACATAGCAAGTGTGGGTCCTACCCGTGCCTGGGGACATCACGCAAGGCACAACCCAATGCTCCGATGGAGGGGGATGTTGATAAATGCTTACCTATAACGAACACGCACTTGATTGAAACAAACAAGCGCATGATGATACAAATAAATGAAGAAGAGGCAAAGTACAAGGCCTGGCATAGGAAATCGGAGGTGGGGGGTGGAACTGAAAAAAAGACAACAACATTGATTATGTATACAACACAAGGTTATACAATATGGACATCATTGATGTAGTTCATAATGATAGCATATAAATAAAGATACAGAGCAACTAGCCAGCCTATGGAGAATCAACAATCCCATACAAAATTAATCAGGGGGATAAGAAAAAGATGAAGATATAGAATATATGTTGTATTATACATAGATCTATAGATCACCCTCATATCCCCCTGATGTATAGCCCTGTAAAAAGGGTTTAAAACTAAGTATTTAGTTTAGGCCTGGAGGTGAGGTGGCGTTTAAATTTGAAATCCATTTCATTTCCCATTGGAGGAGTAATTTGTTTAAATCTCCTCCTCTGGGAGTTTGGTGGAGACGGTCTAATACTAGAACAGATACCTTTGGAAAACGTTCATTATGGACTAATGCTATATGACGCCCCAGGAGAGATCTGGATTTTTTGTTTTCATGGCTGCTATGTGGCGATATAAACGTTTGCATAGTTTTTGGATGGTTTTTCCCCACATAATAACAGCCACATTCGCATTGTAATAAATACATGACGAATGTGGTCAGTTGGCATAGTGTCTGGGGGGAAAAATCCAACCATTAGGAAGGCGTGGATTTTTAGTCATATTAATGTATCGGCAGTAGCCACATGAACCGCAAGGAAAAGTGCCTAAAGTGTCATTGTTGGAGCAGTTGCGTTTGATCCTGAGAAACTGACTAAAAGGAATAGAGATTAATGATCTCGGGTGGAAGCTATCAGAGTGTAAGATAGTATTGCCTGATGTAGGTTTACGGTGAAGTTTGCAGGCTAATGAATTGCTGGGATCCTTGAATATCTCAACATCTAATGCCCTGTACACACGGTCAGATTTTCCGATGGAAAATGTGTGATAGGACCTTGTTGTCGCAAATTCCGACCGTGTGTAGGCTCCATCACACATTTTCCATCGGAATTTCCGACACACAAAGTTTGAGAGCAGGCTATAAAATTTTCCGACAACAAAATCCGTTGTCGGAATTTCCGATCATGTGTACACAAATCCAACGCACAAAGTGCCATGCTCAAAATAAATAAAGAGATGAAAGCTATTGGCTACTGCCCCATTTATAGTCCTGACGTACGTGTTTTACGTCACCGCGTTCAGAATGATCGGATTTTCCGACAACTTTGTGTGACCGTGTGTATGCAAGAC
Source organism: Aquarana catesbeiana (assembly GCF_042186555.1). Classification (NCBI taxonomy): domain Eukaryota; kingdom Metazoa; phylum Chordata; class Amphibia; order Anura; family Ranidae; genus Aquarana; species Aquarana catesbeiana. The sequence goes on along the minus strand of NC_133329.1, from coordinate 328,909,743 downwards.
AAGTTTGAGCCAACATCCGTCGGAAAAAATCCTAGGATTTTGTTATCGGAATGTCCGATCAATGTCCGACCGTGTGTAGGGGGCATTAGAATGTTATAGATGTGTGATCATAGGTCATCGTAAATTTTAAATTTAATTAATTATTATTTAGGATGGCTAAAAAGGTGTGGAGTAGGTCTATCGGTCCCTTCCATAAGACGAAGATGTCATCGATGTACCTGCGCCACATAAAAATGTGGCGCAGGTACATCAAGAGATCCTCGTCATTGAATAAAGTTCTTTCCCATTCCCCCAGGTACAGATTGGCGTAGCCAGGGGCACAACAGGTGCCCATGGCCACGCCCTGTACCTGGAGGAAGTATATTCACCAAAATAAGTTTCAAAAATAAATGAAGACAAGAGGCAGTTTTGACAATTCCTTTATTAAAAAAATAAAAATACAATGTCCCCCGATGTAGATCCATCATCAATCACGACGCCAGCCAGACCTGGAAAAAAAAAAAAAGGCGACGAAGGCTAGCCGCTGAATGCCTGCTCCCCGGTTGATAGTTCTTAACTAGGTAAGGGACGGGGTCACCTGGTAATGTCCCCTGGTGGCACCACCCCTTTGTGACATCACCTACTGGTGCATGCTGGGTCGGTGATGTCACAAGGGGCATTTACACTGACAGCTAATTACTCATCCGTTGTTAAAGAAGCAGCGGCTGGCTTCCCGGGCCTGCTCCTTAACAACCAGCTATTTATTGTGCCCTGACTGGGCAAAGCTTTGCCCAATCAGAACTTAGAATGCACTGTGGAGCACACAGTGCATTGTGAGGCGCTCAGCGGTGTGAACATCCCGCAAATTCGCTTGTTCACTGAACGGGCGAACAGGGAGATGTTCAGGCTGAACTTTTGCTTGGCTCGAACTGTTCGCCCAATTCTAATAGCGATAAAGGAAGCGCTAGCCTGGTACAAAAGTTCATATCACTTGAAGAACTGTGCAAAACATTTAATGGTTAAGAGCATCAAATACAGCCAACGCATTTCAGGGGAAAACAGCCTCCACCTTCTACAGGGCTTTATGGTGTCATATTAAAAGTTTTTGGAGGTGATGCTAATTGGGATATTGTGTACTTTTTCACTACCATTTGTTATGTAAGGGCCAAAAAAGTCATGTTTTAAAAAGGGGGCATTCCTGCTTATGAGGGACTTTAAACCTAAGGGTTCTATTTATAAAAACTTTGCTATGCAAATGCCTCAGTATTCACGCAACTGCCGTAACTAAATCCTCATAATGTGTCTAACGTGCATTTCTTATGATCGTCAGCTCCACCTAGTGACCATAATGCAGTGATTTCCTGATTGTGGTATTTTAGGAAAACACTGCATGATGGCCACTAGTTGGAGCTGTTAATCATAGGAAATACATATATTAGACACATTACATGGATTATTTGCAATGGCTGTGTGAATGCTATGGAATTAAAAAAAAAATAGACCCTAAGTGTAGGTGGTTGTCAGGTAGATGAAAAATAATTGAAATAGTAAGATCAATTACTCACAACCAAAATGTAATGTGTACGAAAAGTGTTTTTGATATACTCTTTACCAAAGTTTAACAAGAACTCAACAAAGCACTGCTTGTATCTAAAAACGCCACATTAGTACCCAGTCATAACTTTAGAAGCCATACTGCACAATCTGTGAAAGAAATTTCATTTATATACTCTGCCCAGGACTTTAATGTGTTTGTTACCCCAACACTTCATGTTCTTGATATGTGCCTGTTGTACCATGTACTTGTATGAGAAAGTGTTCTGTTCTCTTTGTATTGCTTCTTTTATGTGAAATCCCTGGTGTTCCTGCCAATCCCTCTTATTTTCTATTAAAAACTGACCACACTAAGCAGGAGAGCATTCCGTGGTCAGTTCTCTAGCTATGCTGGGAACTCAGTGTACTCTCCTCCAATGATTAGACTTGTCCTGACATGATCCGGCTGCACAGCCATTCACTGGGAGCTCAGTGTGCTGCTGCTCCCCCCCCCCCAGCTCTTATGCAGCTGAGAACAGAGAGAATAAAATCACTTATAAAAAAAAGGGAAAAAAGGTATTTCTAATGTTTTTTTTTATATCTATACAAAAATGTTTTGCCTTTCATTTCCATTTTAAACTGAATGGGTTGTTTTATAAGGTGAATGCTTACAATCACAATAAATCCCAGGAGTAGTGTGAAAAGGCTTGATCTTTTCTTTCTGTGTGTTAGTACACCTCCCCTGGCCATCCTCAGCTATGATTAAGCCAGTAAGAGGACCAGTAACATTTATGAGCATCCATTATATAGCTGGAGCATTTTCTAGCCTTCTCTTGATGCACTGGAAGAACTATTTACAGACACAACATTATTGAGGGTATCATGCCCAGGAATATATTAACTGCCCCTCCTGCAACAACAGAAAGAAGAGTTGTTAATTGGTTACATTCAATAAATTCATAAGTTCTCCAATGTAAAACAATATCCTGCGTTTCCAATAGATCAGAATCTATTTTAAATAAAAGACTAACAGGTTGAAATATTTGGCATGCAAAGCATTTCATTATTCTTCCCATGTTCTTTGGATCTCTGCCTATTTTAGAACATCTCTGCAGATCCTCAAGTGGCGGGATGGGTCTTATCAGATTACACGCTTGTCTATTGCAGAAAGGGGCTATGAGCCTCATACTGAATTCTATATACTGCTGCATTTCTGTTTCCTTTTGTTGGCAAATCTTTTGTCTGTATCTTTGGCAAAATGAATTAACCAGAGCTTCCGAAAATATATCACTGGCTAAAAAAATGGAAAAATGATCTGGGAAATATAAACAAACTTCTCCTGCGTTTAGGGGCCATTCACACTGCAAAGTGTGCGCTGAGAGCAGGGCAATGCATGTGCGCTGATGTGCATTGCTGCATTGCGTTTTTTGTTTTTCACGTTCAAAAACAACTTTATTAAAACAAAGTCGGTCAGTTACAATGTACACTGGTAATAAACAAGTCTACATTACATGGTCACAGGAGCCAATTCAACATATAAGCAAGTCTTCAAAGGCTGGTAAAAAAGTAAACAGGAACATAAAATGATACAGGACAACAACATAATAGGCAATTGACTTTTATGGCTATGTAATGAGAAAGTGCACCATCAGGGCCTACAAAACCCCTAACAATCCCATAACATACAATGATAGATTGTTTAAATGCACGTCTCTGATAGTGCTAACCACCGGTCCCATATATTATTATATTTAGAAGGACACCCTATATGCTTGTATACAGTGCCTTGAAAAAGTATTCATACCCCTTGAAACTTTTCACATTTTGTCATGTTACAACTAAAAAATTAAATGTATTTTATTGGGATTTTATGTGATAGACCAACACAAAGTGGCACATAATTGTGAAGTGGAATGGAAATGTTAACTGGTTTTCAAACCGGTTTACAAATAATATGTGAAAAGTGTGGCATGCATTTGTATTCAGCCCCCCTGAGTCTTATTGGGGATGGCTCTACCAGCTTTGCACATCTAGAGAGTGACATGTTTGCCCATTAATTTGCAAAATAGCTCAAGCTCTGTCAGATTGGATGGAGAGCGTCTGTGAACAGCAATTTTCAAGTCTTGCCACAGATTTTCAATTAGATTTAGGTCTGGCCTTTGACAAGGCCATCCTAACACATGAATATTCTTTGATCTAAACCATTCCATTGTAGCTCTGGCTGTATGTTTAGGGTCGTTGTCCTACTGGAAGGTGAACCTTCACCCCAGTCTCCAGTCTTTTGCAGACTCTAACAAGTTCTCTTCTAAGATTGCCCTGTATTTGGCTCCATCCATCTTCCCATCAACTCTGACCAACTTCCCTGTCCCTGCTGAAGAAAAGTATCCCCACAACATGATGCTGCCACCACCATGTTTCACGGTGGGGATGGTGTATTCAGGGTGATTTGCAGTGATAGTTTTCTGTCACACATAGCATTTTGCTTTTAGGCTAAAAAGTAAAATTTTGGTCTCATCTGACCAGAGCACTTTTTTCCACGTTTGCTGTGTCCCCACATGGCTTCTTGCAAACTGCAAACGGGACTTCTTATGGCTTTCTTCTTGGCACTCTTCCATAAAGGCCCGATTTGTGGAGTGCACGGATAATAGTTGTCCTGTGAACAGATTCTCTCACCTGAGTTGTGGATCTCTGCAGCTCCTCCAGAGTGACCATGGGCCTATTGGCTACTTCTCTGATTAATGCTCTCCTTGCCATGCTCTCTATGATAAAGGACACCCTCTATTTAAGGGGAAAGGGTCGCATTGCTTTTTGTTTTTACATGAACTTTGCTCCTCACTTCCTGGAAAATGCTATTTATTTTTGGCCTGGGGTTTCCATTAAAATCTGTAACAGACCCAATTTTTTTATTGCCGGAAATAGATTCGCAGAAAAGAAAAAGAAAGGAAGAAAGAAAGAAAGAAAGAAAGAAAGAAAGAAAGAAAGAAAGAAAGAAAGAAAGAAAGAAAGAAAGAAAGAAATTGGACATATTCCACGACATCTTAAGCTTAAGAAGATAACACACTGCTTAAAGGGGATGTTAACCCACTAAATTCAAATGACACCATCCACTCTAGGTACAGTTGTGCTGATAAGTTTACGTACCCTAGCAGAATTTATGATTTATTGGCCATTTTTCAGAGAATATAAATGATAACACAAAAACTTTTCTTTCACTCATGGTTAGTGTTTGGCTGAAGCCATTTATTATCAATCAACTGTGTTTACTCTTTTTAAATCATAATCACATTTAACATCAATGACAGCTTGAAGTCTTTTGTGGTATTTGTGGATGAGACTCTTTATCTTCTCAGATGGTAAAGCTACCCATTCCTCTTAGCAAAAAGCCTCCAGTTCCTGTAAATTCTTGGGCTGTCTTGCATGAACTGCACGTTTGAGATCTCCCCAGAGTGGCTCAATGATAATGAGGTTAGGAGACTGAGATGGCCACTCCAGAACCTTCACTTTATTCTGCTGTAGCCAATGACAGGTCTTTGCCTTGTGTTTTGGATCATTGCCATGTTGGAATGTCCAAGTACGTCCCATGGGCAGCTTGCTGGCAAAATGTTCCTCCAGTATTTTTTGATAACACACTGCCTTCATCTTGCTATCAATTTTGACCAAATTTCCTGTGCCTTTGTAGCTCATACATCCCCAAAACATCAGCAATCTACTTCTGTGTTTCACAGTAGGAATGTTGTACCTTTCATCATAGGCTTTGTTGAATTCAAATGTAGCGTTTATGGTTGTGGCCAAAAAGCTCAATTTTGTTCTCATCACTCCAAATGACTTTGTGCCAGAAGGTTTGAGGCTTGTCTCTGTGCTGTTTGGCGTATTGTAAGCGGGATACTTTGTGGCATTTGTGTAGTAATGGCTTTCTTCTGGCGACTCGACCATGCAGCCCATCTTTATTCAAGTGCCTCCTTATTGTGCATCTTGAAACAGCCACACCACATGTCCTGTATTGTATTAGAGAGTCCTGTATTTCACCTGAAGTTATTTGTGGGTTTTTCTTTGCATCCCGAACAATTTTCCTGGCAGTTGTGGCTGAAATTTTAGTTGCTCTACCTGACTGTGGTTTGGTTTCAACATAAACCCTCATTTTCCACTTCTTGATTAGAGTTTGAACACTGCTGATTGGCATTCTCAATTCCTTGGATATCTTTTTATATCCCTTTCCTGTTTTATACAGTTCAACTACCTTTTCCCGCAGATCCTTTTGCTTTCCCCATGACTCAGAATCCAGAAAAATCAGTGCAGCACTGGATGAAAGATGCGAGGGTCTGTCAGGAGTCCATAAACGCATTGACCTTTTAAACACACACACTAATTACAAGCAAACAGATCACAGGTGAGGATGGGTACCTTTAATAGCCATTCAAACCCCTTTGTGTCAACGTGTGTATGTTATCAGGCCAAAATCACCAGGGTATGTAAACTTTTGATCAGGGTAATTTGGGTAATTTCTGTTGTCATTATGATTTAAAAAGAGTAAACACAGTTGGTTGATAATAAATGGCTTCTAACCATGAGTGAAAGAAATGTTTTTGTGTTATCATTCATATTCTCTGAAAAATGGCCAAGAAATCATAATTTCTGCCAGGGTATGTAAACTTATGAGCACAACTGTATATCTGTAATGTGCCCTGTGTCTTTATCATATAAAAAAATGCTGCTATATACCTATTTCAGAGTGCAGATCGGCGCTCACGTGATCCTCCGCCTCTCTCTACTCTCTCGGCTTGACAGCTGCAGCGGGCGGGGCCCAAAAACCCCCCCGCTGACGTCAGTCAATAGGAGAGGAGAAGAGGAGGAGAGAGGCGGCCCCGCCTGCTGCCCCTGTCAAGTGAGAGAGGACTGAGAGGCGGCGGATCACGTGACCGCCAGTCAGGTATATAGCAGCATTTTATTTATAAGGCATAGACACAGGGCACATTACAGGAATACATAGAGAGGATAGTGTAATGTTAATCATAATTTGAGCAGCAGGAGAGGAGGGCGGGAAGCAGAGCGGCACAGACACGGAACTGACAGGCAGAGAGGGGAGGGGGGAGAGAGGATGGTGGAGGACAGAGCAGGGATGCGGATGACTGAGGCATGTAAACTGACCATGGTGTCAGGGCTCAGCAGCCACGATACACTGTGCTCAGTTTACAGAGGGGAGGGCATAGCCAGGCAGGATTAGCCAGGTATTTCAGGTGTTACTGGGGGCCAAATGACACAGCCCATCACTGGGCTGTATAACATGCTTTAAGGATTTTTTTTGGGGGGGTTAACAAACGCTTTAATATCCTGAGAGTGTGTCATTCTGATGGCTTGCACTGTTTCTGGTCCACTTAATGATGCATAACTGATTTTCTATCACTCCACCTGGATTTTGTCATGGAATGAGGGGACTCCAGGACCCTCCGACATATAACATAAGAGTAATGTATCATTAATATTTACGGCATTAATGACTCTTGATAGCATTCACAAAAAAATGAGAATGTTTATCAGAGCACACACTTGACAGTGATTTACAGTGAAATTATGTCAGATTATGTTCCATTAGTGAATGACTATTTCTATAAGGAACGAAATTGCGGCAGAAAAGCCCTTTCCCCTGACCTTCACATTATGATAGGGATGCAGTAAATTTAAAACAATATGAAAAGGATGTGCCCTTCTATTTTAAATGCAAAAAAATTGCCAACTATCACTGTCCATCTAGAAACATACGAATGTACCTTAAAAATCTCAGACATTCAGAATGTTCAGACAAAAAATTGAGTTACTACCATGGATATTTGAAGAAAAGTACATACAATTCTTTAATTAATTGCAGGCCCTATATGGTCAGTCATGGAGGGAGATTAAATAGATGTGTCAAATGAAGTTTGGACCCTACAAAACTGTCTCCGCTGCCAAAGTCTACAATTTAAAATGTGGCTCTAATCAGTGTACCACAGAATTTCTGGCTGTATTGAGAGGCGCTTACTTTCTGGCTGAAAAGGACCCCAATCCAGACCAGCCAGAATTCAAGACCCTATTTTATGAAGTTTGGGGCTGACAAGAGATTTTAAAAAGGGATGTTCCCTGGATTGGTTAGTCGGAGAGAATGATCACCTATACTCAATCCGGCAATCTAGTGAAGGTGGGGTGAAAAGAGAAGCCAAACCCAACCCTAAAACCGTAGCAGCCACTACTGTGACCCCTCAACCTCTCGGTCTGCAAACAGAGAGAAAATCATATGATGAGGCAGTCCAAGATGGGAGATCCACGGGACCTCCTGGAGTTACGCCCCAGCCACAGCAGATGATGGGGGACAGACAAAGATTGCAAGGTTTCGGTAGTGAGGGGGAAAGGGGCCCCGGGCACAGAAATGGCCAGAGGGGATAATCGCAGGGGTCCCAGAACAACCAACATTCAAATTTGAATCGAGATCCCAATTTTAATAGGTATTCCTACTTTAACCACTTCAGCCCCGGAAGGATTTACCCCCTTCCTGACCAGAGCACTTTTTACAATTTGGCACTGCGTCGTTTTAACTGCGAATTGTGCGGTCATGCAATGCTGTACCCAAACGAAATTTGCGTCCTTTTGTTCCCACAAACAGAGATTTCTTTTGATGTTATTTGATCACTTCTGTGGTTTTTATTTTTTGCGCTATAAACGTAAAAAGGCAGAAAATTTTTATACTTTTTGTTATAAGAAAAATACAATAAACTCAATTTTAGTCATACATTTAGTCCAAAATGTATTCAGCCACATGTCTTTGGTAAAAAAAATGTCAATAAGCGTATATTTATTGGTTTGCGCAAAATTTATAGCATCTACAAACTAGGGTACATTTTCTGGAATTTACACAGCTTTTAATTTATGACTGACTATCTCATTTCTTGAGGTGCTAAAATGGCAGGGCAGTACAACCCCCCCCCCCCCAATGACCCCATTTTGGAAAGTAGACACCCCAAGGAAATTGCTGAGAGGCATGTTGAGCCCACTGAATATTGTTTTTTTTGTCCCAAGTGACTGAATAATGAAAAAAAAAAATTTACAAAAAGTTGTCACTAAATGATATATTGCTCACACAGGCCATGGGCATATATGGAATTGCACCCCAAAATACATTTAGCTGCTTCTCCTGAGTATGGGGATACCACATGTGTGGACTTCTCGGGAGCCTAGCCGCGTACGGGGCCCCGAAAACCAAGCACCGCCTTCAGGATTTTTAAGGGCGTAAATTTTAGATTTCACTCCTCACTACCTATCACAGTTTTGAAGGCCATGAAATGCCAGGACAGTTCAAATGACCCCATTTTGGAAAGTAGACACCCCAAGCTATTTGCTGAGAGGCATGGTGAGTATTTTGCAGCTCTCATTTGTTTTTGAAAATGAAGAAAGAAAAGAAAAATGTTTTTTTTTTCTTTTTTCAATTTTCAAAACTTTGTGACAAAAAACGAGGTCTGCAAAATACTCACCATACCTCTCAGCAAATAGCTTGGGGTGTCTACTTTCCAAAATGGGGTCATTTGGGGGGGGGGGGTTGTGCCATCTGGGCATTCCATGGCCTCCGAAACTGTGATAGGCAGTGAGGAGTGAAATCAAAAATTTACACCTTTAGAAACCCTGAAGGCGCAGCTTGGTTTTTGGGGTCCCATATGCGGCTAGGCTCCCAAAAAGTCTCATACATGTGGTATCCCCGTACTCAGGAGAAGCAACAGAATGTATTTTGGGGTGTCATTTCACATATTCCCATGGCATGTTTGAGCAATATATCATTTAGTGACAAAAAAAAAATTTCCTGCAACTTGTGTCACAATATAAAATATTCCATGGACTCGACATGCCTCTCAGCAAATAGCTTGGGGTGTCTACTTTCTAAAATCGGGTCATTTGGGGGGGGGGGGGTTGAACTGTCCTGGCATTTTATGCACAACATTTAGAAGCTTATGTCACACATCACCCACTCTTCTAACCACTTGAAGACAAAGCCCTTTCTGACAATTTTTGTTTACATGAAAAAAATTTTTTTTTTGCAAGAAAATTACTTTGAACCCTCAAACATTATATATTTTTTTAACGCAAAGGCCCTACTGATTAAAATGGTGGGTGTTTCATTTTTTTTTTTTCACACAGTATTTTCGCAGCGATTTTTCAAACTCATTTTTTGGGGAAAAAACACACTTTTTAAATTTTAATGCACTAAAACACACTATATTGCCCAAATGTTTGATGAAATAAAAAAGATGATCTTAGGCCGAGTACTTGGATACCAAACATGACATACTGTAAAATTGCGCACAAACGTGCAGTGGCGACAAACTACATACATTTTTAAAAGACTTTAAAAGCCTTTACAGGTTACCACTTTAGATTTGCAGAGCAGGTCTACTGCTAAAATTACTGCCCTCGATCTGACCTTCACGGTGATACCTCACATGCATGGTGCAATTGCTGTTTACGCCAGACCAACGCTTGTGTTCACCTTTGTGCGAGAGCAGGGGGGGACAGAGGTGCTTTTTTTTTTTTTTTTCTTTATTATTTTGTTTGCTTTTTTATCTTATTTTTAAATTGTTCCTTTCTTTTTCTTTTTTTTAATCATTTTTATTGTTATGTCAGGGAATGTAAATATCCCCTATGATAGCAATAGGTAGCGTCAGGTACTCTTTTTTGAAAAAAATGGGGTCTATTAGACCCTTGATCTCTCCTCTGCCCTCAAAGCATCTGACCACACCAAGATCAGTGTGATAAAATGCTTTCCCAATTTCCCAATGGCGCTGTTTACATCCGGCGAAATCTAAATCATAAAATGCTCGTAGCTTCCGGTTTCTTAGGCCATAGAGATGATTGGAGCCATTCTGGTCTCTGATCAGCTCTATGGTCAGCTGGCGGAATCACCGGCTGCATTCTCAGGTTCCCTGTTGGGACAGGAGAGCCAGAGAAAAACATGGAAGATGGTGGGAGGGGGGGACATTCCCTCCCACTGCTTATAAAAGCAGTCTAGAGGCTAATTAGCCGCTAGGATTGCTTTTACATGAAGCCGACTGCTGGCTGAAAAGAATGATACCAAGATGATACCTAAACCTGCAGGCATCATTCTGGTATAACCACTCAAAGTCCAGCAACATACCGGTACGTTGCTGGTCCTTGTTGGGCATATATTGTAATCTTTTTTTTTCATGCAGCCTGTGGGCTGAACGAAAAAAAGAGATTGATTAGTGGGTTTGCCCACCATTAGAATACCTCCCTTCATCCACCCACTTCTAATGATGGGCATACATGCACCATTTATATATGCCGAAGCATGGGGGCATCCGCCCCAAAAGTTAGGAGCAAATCGCTCCTCCGCCCCTGCTGCCCCCATGCTTCGGCATATATCACCTCCGCTGGAGTCACGGCTTTATATATCGTGGGAGCAAACGCTGTTGCTGTCAAGATAAATAAATCCGCGCTGCAGCTGAATGGCGTACCTGAAAACAAAAAAATGGTTAACAATAAAACACAGTAAACAGTAAAGTATAAAAAATTGCATCCCTGAAAAGCAAACATGATAAAAAATAATAACAATAAAACATTGCAGAATAGAATACAGTAAAAAAGAGCAGAACAATAGAGAGAGAATAGAGAGAGAGAGAGAGAACAATAAAACAACAACTATTTTTGTTTTTTTTATTTTATATATATATATTTTTTTACACTTTTTTTTGTAACTGTAACTTTTATAACTGTAACCGGTTCCAGGTTCAGGTCTCTCAAAATGCGATGGCATCTTGGGAGACCCTGTGAAAGTGTGCCTAGTCTGTGCAATGCTGTACCCTACGCTAATATTCAACTAGTGTATGGTAGCGTTCAAAACATTCACTAATGCAAAGACCAGGATTGTCAGGACAGGAGGGACAATAATAGAGGGTGTCACGCCTATATCCACGCTTGCTGCTGACACAACATCTTTTTTGGGGGGGTTCGTTGGGTAGGGGTACTCGGGAGGACATAAAGAAAATGCCTCTCATGCAGCCGACTGCATTTGGTTGGGGATGTGAATGGGGGAAGTACGGGTGCTGCAGAAGTGGTGGGTTCCCAATTAGGATTGGCGAATGCAGCAGGAAGGACATTATGGGCACGACGGGCCTGCGTTTGTCTTCTTCTTGGTGGCAGCGGGACACTACTTGTGCTTGCCACCTCACCAGCTTGAACTGCACTTATGGGACTCGCCATGTCACCAAGTGTTACTGCAGTGCTGGTTTGACTATGACCAGGTTGTACTAGGCCGCTGGTGCTTGCCAGTTCACCAAAACGCTACCAAAAAAACTGTTAGCGATCGCAGGATCAGGCCTGACTCTGCAAACGCTGCAGTTATGCGTTTAGTGTTTTGTAAGTGACAGTGATCGATTGATACTGCACTTGGGTGGGCTGGGCTGGGCGGAGGGGCAAAACGCAGGTGCTAGCAGGTATCTGGGCTGATCCCGCTAACACTACGTTTTTGGGAACCCTAAACTGCTGGGGACGCTAGTATAAATCTGATCGGATCAGATATTGATCCGTTCAGATACTATACCACTAAGGGAGGTGTACGGTGTGTGCGTGGGTGTTAGCGCTACTGGCACTAACCTGACGCTGCCTGGGGCTGGAGCTTGCCAGTTCACCAAAATGCTACCAAAAAAACTGTTAGCGATCACAGGATCAGGCCTGACTCTGCGAATGCTGCAGTTATGCGTTTAGTGTTTTGTAAGTGACAGTGATCGATCGATACTGCACTTGGGTGGGCTGGGCTGGGCCGGGTAGAGGGGCAAAACGCAGGTGCTAGCAGGTATCTGGGCTGATCCCGCTAACACTGCGTTTTTGGGAACCCTAAACTGCTGGGGACGCTAGTATAGATCTGATCGGATCAGATATTGATCCGTTCAGATACTATATCACTAAGGGAGGTGTATGCTGCGTGCGTGGGTGTTAGTGGTACTGGCGCTAACCTGACGCTGCCTGGGGCGACGCAGACCCTATCTGACCCTAAAACCTAACTTATATCACCGCCGGGTGATCAGGGGGCTAAACCTTTATTAGGTAATAAACGGCGAGTGCCCTGACACTATAAAAAATAAAGTAACTAACCAGCGTCACCGTAACAGTTATACAATGATCACTGGTAAAAGGGTTAACTAGGGTGCAATCAAGGGGTTAAAACCTTTATTAGGTAGTATATGGGGGTCCCTGACGCTATAAAACGCTGATGGTGAACCTATATATTTACCTCCCTAACTAGCGTCACCAGTGACACTTATACAGCGATCAGAAAAATGATCGCTTAGTGACACTGGCGACGGGGGGTGATCAAGGGGTTAAAACTTTATTAGGGGGGGTTAGAGGGGTACCCTAGACCTAAAGGGGGCTACCACTAACTGCCCTACCACACTAGCTGTCACAAACTGACACCAATGCAGTAATCAGAAAAAAAAAAAACTGCTTGGTGTCACTGTGACAAGGGGGGGGGGGGGTGATTGGGGGTTGATCGGGGGTGATGGGGGTTGAAATGCGTGCCTGGTGTGTTTTACTGTGTGTGTAGTGTTGTGCACTCACATCGATGTCTTCTCTCCTCGGCGTCAGAATGGAAAATACCGAGCCGAGGAGAGATGACATTACTTCCTCTGCCGCTGTTTACTATACAGCAGCAGAGGAAGAATCTCATTAGTGGGGAGCGATCGCGAGGGGGTGGCCATGAGTGAGTGGTCTCCCCCTCAGCCTGGATCGCTCCCCTAATGAAGTTGACCGCCTCGGGCACCGGGGGGGGGGAGCGATGCGCCCCCCGCCCGCTGGAGGCAGATCACGTACCAGGTACGTGATTTTGCCTGCCCGTGCCGTTCTGCCGCAGTATATCTGCGTTAAGTGGTCGGCAAGTGGTTAACAGGAACCCTAACTTTGGCAGAAACACTAATTTTAACAGAGACCCCAACTTCCAAGGGTACCCATGCTTTAACAGAGACCCCAACTTCCAGGGGTACCCCCACTTTAACAGAAACGGGCGGTTATTACAGAAACCCCAGCTATAACCGAGAACCCAACTTCATAAGAGACCTTAATTTATGAAAATCCTGATAATTGCAGGTCACCTCCCAATCAGGAACATATAAGTAACCCCAGGGTTGGTGTAGCTCCCCTAATTCCCCAAAATCAAAGGGAACCACAGAAACTCCTGAGAGAAAGGCCGCAGCATCTAAACTAGAGGAGTGGTGATGAGCCTGATGTATCTCTGCAGTGCCATCCTGAACGTAACCGGGTCAGGCAAAATAGGCCAAAATCGCCAAAGTGCTGGAACGGCTAATTGAATAAGTAGAGACCCAGATTAATTGAGAGTGCAAACAAATGACATACCTGATTTACTGCCAATCTGCTAACCCATCTTTTTAGGGGCCACTCCTGTGACCAACCCAGGGTCACAGAATGCGTAAAACCCCTGACAGTCCTTCAGCAGGAGACAACCCTGCGTCCGATGACAGGAGACACACACCATACTCCTGACATGCGCCTAAACAGGGGGCTCAATCAAAGGGCTAGGGGGAATCAGTGTTGGGTTGTTAATTCTGCTCCTGTTTTTCAGTATCCTTCTAACCCCTCTAATGTAGCTGAGCCAATGGGAGTCGTTGTAAATTACCAATCGGGTGGGATGCCTCCTAGTCCTTGTGCTTCCGTCTCGAGTAAGCCCCGCAGGCCATTCCGCAGGAATCATAAGCACAAAGAAGCTGTGATATGTGGTGAGATAAATGCCAACTGTAAATTATTGAAAAGCCCACTGATCCTCAACCACGCTAATTTCATGTGTGAGTTGACTGAATCTGATGGATGATATTTCACTACAGTAAAGGTACATGAGTGATCACCCCATTTCAGGTTTAATTGACACGGGATCCCAAACCACCATCCTGTCGCAGGAACAATTTAATGAAGTAGTAAATTCAATGCCCAACAAACCAAAACTTAGGAGCTTTGATTGCTTGCTAATCGGGATGGGGGGGACTACTGCAAGTCATGGGTACTGCCTGGCTTAAACTTAAATAAGGTCGTAAGGAAATAAGGCACCCTATTATTATTGCAAATCTCCCACACCATCATGTGATAATTGGAATGGATCTCCTTAAGAGGCTCAACACAATTGTTGACTGTGTGAGCCAAGTAATGTGGTCACAAGTCAACTCCCCGATTAAATATGAGAGACTTAACACTCCCCATTCCCGGAGACACTGTCAACTGGTGGAAGAAAGTCCTAGTTCTCTAGAAATCCATTTCAGGAATAGTCAGTTCCCGATGTTACTGTTATCCAACCTGACAATCATGGCTTGGGAGTAGGAGATAAGTACCATATTTTTAAAATTCCTTGTGATAAAATAAAAGCGATCTCCCTCCAATATAACTTACTGATCATATCCTTCCATCAGGAAAATAAAACTAAGAAAGCGGGAAATCAGGCCCAGTTCTTGATAGAAATGGAAAGGGTTAGCAGTGACCTATTTATCCCTATCCGGATAAATGGTCTTAATAGGTCAAAATATGCCAAAATTGATTTAAAGTAAGAGCATAGCTTGGTGAGCCATGGGCTTGTTAGCCACCTTTCCGAAATGGAAATGATGTGTTTCTCCACTCCTCAGCAACATTGGATGTCAGATGCCACTGATGATTCTGAGGACCATAACTAAATTGCTTGATGTCTTTTAAATATTACTATAGGTAATCAGACAACAACCCATGTGTTCATAGTGCTGGATAATCCCCAATCCCAAATTTACCTTGCGTGACATATGTGATCCAGCATGTGTGAGCAGCCGTTTGTATCCTCAGCTGATGTTTGTATCCTCAGCTCACATCAGCTGAAGATACAAACGGCTGCTCACACATGCTGGATCACACATGTCATGCTACTCAGGTGAATAATCTTTATACCCATTATACTTTCATCTTTGAGGGGTGTTCTGGTGCTGACTTAGTCCCAGTTATGTATTATACTGGACTTTTTGTCTAAAGTACTGATTTATCCTAGCATGGGACTTCTAACATTTATCTACATAGCCCTCACTCCATTGCAACCATAGACAATTGTATATGCCCTACTTGGATCTGATAGATTGTAGAACCAGTTTATTTCTATATCTATTTAATCAATGCGTGCATGATTCAGCCTTTCTGCATACATTATACCACATTTCCATTTGCTCCTGAAGAAGCGTTTTAGGAACACATAACATGTTGAGCACCTCTGTGATATGAAATTAATCATCATTGATCTGCTGTCCAGCCACAGTCCTCAGACTAGTGTACATTTTGGATGGATGTCCTTTTTGTCCGATGTTTCTGTTTACCTTAATGGGGTTTGAACAGCAATAATATCAATAAGTATTTCTTATATCTATATCTACATTTAATATGAATTGTAGTATTTTAAATATTAACTATTAATGTTTTTTAATATCTTTTCAATAAACTTATATTTTTTATATCAATACTATACTTTAGTGATGTTACTGTGCCTAAAAAGTCCAAAGTCCCTTCATATTCTTTTTCGCATGTAGTATAGGACGTGGCACTTTTTTTACTATATATGCATCCACAGTACCACTTTGTGTTCATGATGCATTCACATTGAGATCTAGGGTAGATGTCCATGTCAATGCTTAGTAGAGCTTGTTCAGCCTTCAATTTGTTAAGTATTCCTGTTAGTTTTGCAATCAATTGTGCTACTGCAACCCAGAAACTACGTAAGGATATACAGAACCAAAGCATGTGAGCTAAATTGCCCACTTGTCCGCATTCCCTCCAACAGAGATTAGATGAGTTTTTCATAAATTTTGCTAGTGTATATGGGGTCCTGCACCATCTCAAATATATCTTCTGGGATATTTCCCTGAAGTTAGAACATTTGGTATGAGTATAGTTGGTTTTAATCGCACGACTCCATTGCTTCTGAGAAACGGTTATATTTAAGTCTGATTCCCATTTTAAAAGTTGCTTTGGGGTTTCAAAGTGGAGTTTACTGTGTAATAGAATATAGAATTCTGTTATTCCTTTTTTGGGAGTAGGGGTTGAATTCCACAAGTTGTAGACAGACTCTGGGATTCCTACATATTGTACCTTGGCAGCAGTTAAAATACTAGTAACCCTTGCATAAGTCATGAATTCCTTTGCAGGGAGAGAGTTTGTAGACTGTAATTCTGAGAATGGGTTGATATGGTCCTGACTAAACAGGTCTGATATGTTTTTGATGCCGTAGTGTACATACAGGTCTGGGGATAGAAATGAAAGCGCTGTCACAGGGATAGGTAAATTTTATGGTCAACGTGGGAATTTTTATTCACCATGAAGTATTCCCATGCATTTAATGTAGCAGCTATGGTCGGGTGACTCTGATAAGTCAATTGCTTATTTAGGGTTGTTGAGAGCAATAAGTCTTTAATATCACCTTGTTCTATCTGGGCCTGTTCTGCTTTACACCAATGAATTTGATCGGAGGTGTTAAACCATGACTTGACTTGATCTAGAATTGCCGCCATATGGTAGTCTTTGATATCTGGGACTCCCATGCCCCCTATTTTCCTGTGTTTCATAAGATTGTTATGGGGGCATTTGGCCCTTTTCCCCTCCCATATAAATTTGAATAGAGATCGCTGCATATTTATGTAAAATGAAGATGGTGTTTGAATTGGGAGTGCTCTAAAGTAATACAGCAACTTGGGAAGCAGAATCCTTTTATATGCCAGGAATCTTCCTGACCAGGAGAGATAGAATTTCCTAAGTCTATGCATTTCTTGTGTGAAATTGTTTAGCAGGGGTTCAAAATTGGAAACATACTGTATAGTTGTGAAAGTGGGTTGGTTAACTTAATACCTAGGTACTGAATTGCGTTCTTTGCCCAAGGGTATGGTAGTGACTTTTGGATTTGAGTTTTTGTCTTGTGGTCTACGTCCAAGCTTAATATACTTGATTTGGTTGCATTCAAGACATTAAGACACAGCATTGAACACATTTAGTATTTCATGGACCGTTTCAGGGAGTGAGCCGGGTTGTAGAGCGACAGAATGACGTCATCTGCGAATAATGTAATGGTGTGCTCTTCTTCTCCTAAATGAATTCCTGTAATTTGGGAGTGGGTTCTAATTTTTTCAGCCAAAGGTTCCATCACAAGGGCAAAGATCAGGGGTGACAAAGGGCACCCCTGTCTTGTGCCATTAGTGATGGAAAACTGCTCTGAGAATATGCCTTCGGTAAACACCATAGCTGAGGGGTTGGAATATAAAGCTGTTATAGCCGAACAGATTTGGCCTGTGAATCCAAATTTTGTGAGAACTCGTGAGAGATAGCCCCAGTGAATCCTGTCAAAGGCCTTCTCAGCATCCAATGACAGGAGGACTGAGGGCCGCTTAAATTTGATTGCAGAATGTATTAAATTTAATATTCGTCTTGTTGCATCCGTGGATTGCCTGCCCACCACAAATCCAACCTGATCAGGTTGTATCAGTGCGGGAAGTAGATGCACTATCCTATTTGCGAGTATTTTGGCATACACTTTTAGATCAACATTTAAAAGTGAAATAGGTCTAAAATTCTGTGCTCTGTCCGGCCCCTTCCCTGGTTTAGGCAATGTAACAACTGAAGCTTACAACATTTCTGGTGGAAATGAGGCAGAGGAGGCAGCAGCATGAAAAACCCACTTCAATATCGGTGCTAATGTTCAAGAAAATCTTTTATAATACTCTGAGGAGTACCCATCAGGGCCAGGTGACTTGTTGTTTGGTAGCTTAGCTATGGTCTCCATGATTTCCGAGATAGAAAATTGAGAGTTTAAAGAGCTTAATTCTGATGGGGTTAGTGTTGGGAGGGACATATCCTGTAGGAATCTTTCTATAAGTTCTGGGGTAGGTTGGGGTACTTCTGTATCCTCTCTCAAGTTATATAGGCTCCCATAGTAACTGCTGAATGCATCCGCTATTTCTTTGAGATTAGTTAATTTGGATCCACTTTTGGGGTGATACAGGTGCAGGATTTTTTGTTTTATTACTTTTTCCTTAATTGATTAATTGATTTGCTAGTAATCTACCTGCTTTATTCCCGTGGGTATAAAAATCAGCTCTATATTTATGGGTGTGGCATACGTGCTGTGAAAGAAAGCAGGGTTCGAAGATCATCCCAAGCTTTCGTGAGTTTATTGCTTGTATCTACAGAAGGTGTTTTTTATTTTGAAATTCTAGGCTTGAGATGTCCCTTAAAACAGAATCCATATGCTGCCTCCTCTTCCTCCTTACACTATGTTTCATTAGTAATCCCCTGCCTTGTGGGCATTCCACAAAACAAATGGGTTCACCTCCGCAGTATCATTCTTGTTAAAGAATTCCAATAACAATTTCTCAATGTCCAGTGTGATTGCTGGATCTGAGAATAGGTGTACATCGTTTTTCCATCTATTAGCCCGGATTGAAAAACCATGGCTCCCCACGATTATAGACAGCGGAGCATGATCAGTCCACGTGATGTTGCCAATTTCTGAGTGTGAAATTTTCTGTAATAAGAATTTGTCCAGTAAAAACGTATCTATCCTTGAATATGATAGATGGCCCTGAGAGAAGAAGGTATAATCTTTCTCGGTGGAGTGCTGCATCTCCAAACGTCATAAAGATTGGTCGAGTTGGTAAGGTTAGATATAGTTGTTCTAAAACCTTTTCTGTGTGTTGTGTTCGATATATCCAGCTGATGATCGGAGATAGCATTTAAGTCACCACAAAGGATGTTTGTTGTTTGACCGGGCAAAGAGGAGACACAATTGAGGGAGGAGGAAATAAATGCTGCTCACCCCTAATATGAAAGCAAAAAATAGGAAAAGGATTTCCCCAAGTGCGGTTTTTAGACAGTGGGGTTTGAGATATTAAACCAATGTTGTATAAAAAGGATAATGTTTATTGTACAAAAAATAGATTACACAAGGATTTTTTTAAAAAATGAGCTCTGATATAGAGTGTTTACAAATCTGGTGCAATCAGACACGCATTTATACAGACGTATTTTCCATAACAACATCAAGTGAATATTGTCAATTTCGAAAAAAGGAACTGACGCGTTTCAACCTATATGTTCAAGGTCTTCTTCAGAGGTCAGTCTGTTAGAAATATACAATAAGAATATACTTATAGAGGCTTAGTTACATATACCAAAAGAAACATATCATATTCCATATGGCATAGTTACCCAATGATGCGTGTCCTATAAACGAAAAACTTCCTATAAGAGAGGCCCCTTAAAATCAAAATGCCTGCTCACTCTCCCCAAGAGGTCCTGTAATGCCTCCACCAACACAGCCACCGGAGCTGGGGCGGGAACCAATAATGTGGCTTACGAGAGGTCACACTGAAGATCGCCCCCCCACCCGGACCGCACAGTTGGTCGGGGAGAAGGCAAGCACCTGCAGCAGAAGCCCAAAGAGAGCACTTTTAAAGATCATACTTATGGTATATATTGAAATATTGTATTACGAAGTATATACTTAATTGAGTAAAAAAATATATGAAAAAGTGAAGGCATCAGTCTATATGCATACCTCATATACAGACTGTGTTTTTATAGTATTGGATATATATATATTTAGAAATAAGTAGATCATGCATACGAGTGAAGAAAGTACCAAAGGTGAGAAATCAAGCAAAAAAGAAAGAAAGAAGACCAGGTGATGTTGATCAAAAATTCAAATGAATTAATCAGAAGTGAAATTAAAAATGGATAAGAAAGCATGGTGTATGGGTGTTTGGTGCTTGGGCTTTAAGAGTAAAAGCCTGTACGTGCAGTATATATTATATATCGTAAATGCTATATAGCAGACAAAGATAAAACGTGTATACAAAGGCATGTCACTCCAATAGAAATAAAGTGAGCAGAAATGTGAAAGTATAAAACTAAAAAATAGTGAAAGGTGCCCGCAGAAAACGTGGTAAATGAATCATCAGTGCGTTACCTTTGCCAATGTACAAGCAAAATGTGAAGCTGCACTGTACTGCCCTGTATGCTTAGACCCAAATGTGACCCGACCCGGAATTGGCCACAGGGTTTGTCAGGCTCAGTGGACGCTCATCCAAACAGAGTTGACAAGTCTAGAAATATGTAAAGACAGTAATATTGTATATGACATCAAGCATCCATTATATGTATAGGATCAGTATAATAGACTGATCATTTCATATAGGGCTAAGACAGTGCAGGAACACAATGCTGAAAAGTGTACTTACGAAGTGAGAGCTGCAAGAAAGTCATACCACCCAGACAGGGAGATTGCCAGTGTTTGTGCTCTGAGAGCATATATGTATCCTTATTTGTGGGCGTATATCAATTGAGAGAGGATTCTCTGCAGGTGTAGACGCCTCCCCCCACTGCCCCAATCTGTGGAAACATCGTGGAGGGCATGGCCACCAATAGGGCAGCCCTGTGTGGTCTCCCCGGCGTTCGGGACGAGCCGAAGCCCCGTCCCTGATGTCATCCTTGCCGTAATTACGTGACGCGCCCGCGTCACATGGCACGCACGGGGCCCCGCGCATGCGCAGTGACCGGGAGCATCCGAGGGTGTCCCCGAACGCCGCCGGCAAGGGAGGAAGTATCCCCAATGTGGCAACCAGGGCCAGCCCGGGTGCCCAATGGGGAAGGGGGGGAGGAGCCAGCACCGAAGGCGGCCCCCTCCCACCCCCCCTTGCCGGGAAGGCACATCAGAGTAGCAAGCCCCGGCCCAGAGGCTACGGTAGCAGAGCCGCCAAGTTCCAATGGGGGAAAAAGGCAAGCAAGAAGAAAGAGACATGTGATGGTCTACAAGGATAAGTGTATACATATGTATACACGTATACACATATATATATATAGAGGACTAATAGTTCCTAACATCCATGGGCATATTATCCCAAGCTCATAATGCATTGGTTTTACACATATTGACACATGAAACATCCATATATGCAATAGAAATTTACATGTCTTAATAAGTTGGAAATAAAAATAAGAATAAAAAATGAATATGAAAAAAGAATACGTCCTAAGACACAGAGAAGAGGGGGAGATGGAAAAAATACCCATATTTGTGTCAATGTAGGAATTACATGCGAACACATAATTCAAAATCGCATATACATACCTAAGATGAAGAGGGAATGGGTATCAAAGAAAGGAAACAATGGAGGACCTATATTTGACAGGGAAATAGTTTATTAATTAGAAAGGGGGTCTATTGGGTATTTCCGGACACAAAGCCCCTTAAAAATGGGGTGAATGAAATGGCCTCATTCAACCCCGGAAAAGAGGTGGCATTCAGTTTATATATCCACCTCTGTTCATATTGCAACAGAGTTTTGTTCCAATCACCGCCTCGATTCGGTATATGTATCCGATCGAGTGCGGTGAAGGACACTTTAGGCATCTTGTAGTTGTGTACTGTCACTACATGCCTTCCTAATGGTAGATAGTGATTACCAATCTGCATGTGATAGATATGCTTGGACATCCGACGGTGAAATTCTTGTTTAGTTTTACCAACATAATATGCACCACACTCACATGACATGAGGTACACTATCCCTCGTGTCTGGCAGTTGGTAAAGTGCTTGGGTTTGAACAGGGCCCCATTCGGAAGGCGGAAAGTTTTGTCCCGTTTTATATACTGGCAAAAGGAGCAGCGTCCACATGGAAATGATCTAAGAATAGAACAGTGTTTAGATCTCACTTTAAACTCACTTTGAACCAGTTTGTCTTTGAGCGAGATGGCTATTTATTGTAATTTTGGTGTTATTACATAGAGAGTCAAGAGCCTTAGATTCTTCTGCAGTTAAATTTTGAGAATTGATTTTTTTATTACATTGGAGCTTGGAGCTATCTCTTAATGTTTGTTTAACAAAAATCTCTATGCTTGGATTCAGATTGAGAGGGGGGAATTTGGCAGAGGGCTTTTTAAAGCTCATTGCGGGATGTGATGTAGATTCGTTAGCAATAAAACCATCAATAAAACCATCCAATAAGGGAGGCAACGTAGTCCTGATGAATAATGAGGACTACGTCAGTATGTGTCAAAAGATTCTGGATAATGTGGAGTGGTATAAAACCATCCCCACCAGACTCATACAAGCCTCCTATAATAAATTCTACGATCTGATTCAATCAGCCTTTGAAAGAGGAGTAATCACCAAGGATCAATATGAGTTCATCAGGATTAAATATCCAGGGGTGGCAACGTTTTACAGCTTACCCAAGATCCATAAGTGCCAGGCCAAACCTCCCGGACGACCAATCATCTCCGGTAATGGAGGAATATCGGAAAACCTAAGCAGGGTGATTGATTCCTTTCTGCAGCCCTTTGTTTTGAGCATGCCTTCTTTTTTGAAGGATACATTACATTTGCTGCAAGTAATTGAGGGGATCACCCTCCTAGCAAACTCATTTTTGGTGGCTGTCGATGTCGAGGCCCTGTACAGCTTGATCCCCCACAGCCAGGGGATCGCAGCTGTGCGGGCACTCCTACATCGAAGGCAAAAATACGATGGAGCATTGAACAAGTTCATTATTGATGGGCTCGATTATATCCTGCATCACAATTTTTTCTGTTTTAACAACTCCCACTACCTCCAGGTGCAGGGCGTGGCCATGGGCACCTGTTGTGCCCCGGCCTACGCTAATCTGTACCTGGGGGAGTGGGAGAAGGCCCTCCTAGATGATGGGGACTTCGCGGTGTACACGGGCCACATATGTTTGTGGTTACGGTACATCGATGATGTCCTCATCATCTGGGAGGGCTCAGAAGACACGCTGCTTCGGTTTCTTGATTGTATCAACCAAAACAAATACAATTTAAAATTTACCATGACATATGACCACAACCAAATGACATTCTTGGATGTCAAGTTAGGACGCACCTCGGAAAATAAAATTTCAAGCACCCTATTTCGCAAAAACACTGCAGGAAATATGGTGCTCCATGCGGACAGTTTCCATCCTACAGTGTTAAAAAAGTAGATCCCGTATGGACAATACCTGCGGCTTCGCAGGAATTGCTCAGATGACATCCTTTTCAGACAAGAAGCCCGTAACTTGCAAACCAGATTGCTGGCACGGGGTTACAGCCGCTCTTGTCTTCGGAAAGCTTACAATAGAGCAGCCGCACAATCTAGATGCGAACTGTTATCTAAAAAGAGGGCGACGGATGGCCCTGGTGCGGATTCCACCAGGATTATCCTGCGATTCTCTAGACAGCATCAGGCAATTAGGATCATAATCCAAAAACACTGGTCCATACTCACGGATGATCCAAAAGTCTGTAATTTTATTTCTAAAAATCCATCAATTACCTATAAACGCGCCATCTCGCTCAAAGACAAACTGGTTCAAAGTGAGTTTAAAGTGAGATCTAAACACTGTTCTATTCTTGGATCATTTCCATGTGGACGCTGCTCCTTTTGCCAGTATATAAAACGGGACAAAACTTTCCGCCTTCCGAATGGGGCCCTGTTCAAACCCAAGCACTTTACCAACTGCCAGACACGAGGGATAGTGTACCTCATGTCATGTGAGTGCGGCGCATATTATGTTGGTAAAACAAAACAAGAATTTCACCGTCGGATGTCCAAGCATATCTATCACATGCAGATTGGTAATCACTATCTACCATTAGGAAGGCATGCAGTGACAGTACACAACTACAAGATGCCTAAAGTGTCCTTCACCGCACTCGATCGGATACATATACCGAATCGAGGCGGTGATTGGAACAAAACTCTGTTGTAGGGCTGCTGAAATTAATCGCAGCATCGATGCATCGCGATTCGGGTGTCCCCGATGCGGCATCGATGCATGCGACCCGAATAATCAATTTCTGGCCCCGCCCCCTCCCGGGAGAGCGCTCCGTGCGTAAAGCTGTTATTAGTGTGTATATTGCGGTCATGTGACACTCGGCCGCGCCTCCCTCCTCTCAGTCTCTCCTGATGTCAGCTCCGCCCACTGACTGGAGCTATCAGGTCAGAAGAGAGGCGGGCGAGGCTGACATCAGGAGAGACGTGAGAGGAGGGAGGCGCGGCCGAGTGTCACATGACCGCAATATACACACTAATAACAGCTTTACGCACGGAGCGCTCTCCCGGGAGAATTCACTGCCCACCTCAGATGTGACAACCGGCGGAACACCGGCCGCACAAATGGAGATCGGGGGGAGATGGTGAGCAGGCAGATCGCCCTGCTCATTACAGGCTGCCACCAGCAGAGCAGCATGTGAGTACGGAGGGGGAGGGGGAGGGGGGGGAGGGGGGGGCGCTGTGACACAAGTCCATATCATAAATTGTCTTCTATGTGCATTCATCACACCACAACTCTGCATTATTGTCCGCAGTCTGTGCCCATCTCCTGTGCCATGTCCGCCGCAGTCTGTGCCCATCTCCTGTGCCATGTCCGCCGCAGTCTGTGCCCATCTCCTGTACCATGTCCGCAGTCTCTGACCATCTCCTGTAGCATGTCCGCAGTCTCTGACCATCTCCTGTAGCATGTCCGCAGTCTCTGACCATCTCCTGTAGCATGTCCGCAGTCTCTGACCATCTCCTGTAGCATGTCCGCAGTCTCTGACCATCTCCTGTAGCATGTCCGCAGTCTCTGACCATCTCCTGTAGCATGTCCGCAGTCTCTGACCATCTCCTGTAGCATGTCCGCAGTCTCTGACCATCTCCTGTAGCATGTCCGCAGTCTCTGACCATCTCCTGTAGCATGTCCGCTGTCTCTGACCATCTCCTGTAGCATGTCCGCAGTCTCTGATCATCTCCTGTAGCATGTCCGCAGTCTCTGATCATCTCCTGTAGCATGTCCGCAGTCTCTGATCATCTCCTGTAGCATGTCCGCAGTCTCTGATCATCTCCTGTAGCATGTCCGCAGTCTCTGATCATCTCCTGTAGCATGTCTGCAGTCTCTGATCATCTCCTGTAGCATGTCTGCAGTCTCTGATCATCTCCTGTAGCATGTCCGCAGTCTCTGATCATCTCCTGTAGCATGTCTGCAGTCTCTGATCATCTCCTGTAGCATGTCCGCAGTCTCTGACCATCTCCTGTAGCATGTCCGCTGTCTCTGACCATCTCCTGTAGCATGTCCGCAGTCTCTGACCATCTCCTGTAGCATGTCCGCAGTCTCTGATCATCTCCTGTAGCATGTCCGCAGTCTCTGATCATCTCCTGTATTATGTCTGCAGTCTCTGATCATCTCCTGTAGCATGTCTGCAGTCTCTGATCATCTCCTGTAGCATGTCTGCAGTCTCTGATCATCTCCTGTAGCATGTCTGCAGTCTCTGATCATCTCCTGTAGCATGTCTGCAGTCTCTGATCATCTCCTGTAGCATGTCCGCAGGCTCTGACCATCTCCTTTAGTATTGTGGAAGAGAGCCTGGAGCTCCTCTGCTGTCTTTTTTTTTCTTAAGAACAGATAGAATAAAAAAAATGGAGTCCTCCTGACTACTTGAATTTTTTTTTGATGAAAACCATGAGAACTTGCGGACTTGCGCTGTAATCGTGATGCATCGTGATGCATCGCGGAATCGAATCGAATCGAATCGTTGACTTGATAATCGGAATCGAATCGAATCGTGAGGCCAGTGAAGATGCGCAGCCCTACTCTGTTGCGATATGAACAGAGGTGGATATATAAACTGAATGCCACCTCTTTTCCGGGGTTGAATGAGGCCATTTTATTCACCCCATTCTTAAGGGGCTTTGTGTCCGGAAAGACCCAATAGACCCCCTTTCCAATTAATAAACTATTTTCTTGTCAAATATAGGTCCTCCATTGTTTCCTTTCTTTGATACCCATTTCCTCTTCATCTTAGGTATGTATATGCGATTTTGAATTATGTGTTCGCATGTAATTCCTACATTGACACAAATATGGGTATTTTTTCCATCTCCCCCTCTTCTCTGTGTCTTAGGACGTATTCTTTTTTCATATTCATTTTTTATTCTTATTTTTATTTCCAACTTATTAAGACATGTAAATTTCTCTTGCATATATGGATGTTTCATGTGTCAATATGTGTAAAACCAATGCATTATGAGCTTGGGATAATATGCCCATGGATGTTAGGAACTATTAGTCCTCTATATACATATGTGTATATGTGTATACATGTATACATATGTATACACTTATCCTTGTAGACCATCACATGTCTCTTTCTTCTTGCTTGCCTTTTTCCCCCATTGGAACTTGGCGGCTCTGCTACCGCGGCCCCCCCCTTCCCCATTGGGCACCCGGGCTGGCCCTGGTTGCCACATTGGGGATACTTCCTCCCTTGCAGGCGGCGTTCAGGGACACCCTCAGATGCTCCCGGTCACTGCGCATGCGCGGGGGCCCTGTGCGTTCCATGTGATGCGGGCGCGTCACGTAATTACGGCGAGGATGACGTCAGGGACGGGGCTTCGGCTCGTCCTGAACGCCGGGGAGACCACACAGGGCTGCCCTATTGGCGGCCATGCCCTCCACGATGTTCCCACAGATTGGGGCGGTGGAGGGAGGCGTCTACACCTGCGCGGAATCCTCTCTCAATTGATATACACCCACAAATAAAGATACATATATGCTCTCAGACCACAAACACTGGCAATCTCCCTGTCTGGGTGGTATGACTTTCTTGCAGCTCTCACTTGGTAAGTACACTTTTCAGCATTGTGTTCCTGCACTGTCTTAGCCCTATATGAAATGATCAGTCTATTATACTGATCCTATACATATAATGGATGCTTGATATCATATACAATATTACTGTCTTTACATATTTCTAGACTTGTCAACTCTGTTTGGATGAGCGTCCACTGAGCCTGACAAACCCTGTGGCCAATCACGGGCCGGGTCACATTTGGGTTTAAGCATACAGGGCAGTACAGTGCAGCTTCACATTTTGCTTGCACATTGGCAAAGGTAACGCACTGATGATTCATTTACCACGTTATCTGCGGGCACCTTTCACTATTTTTTAGTTTTATACTTTCACATTTCTGCTCACTTTATTTCTATTGAAATGACATGCCTTTGTATACACGTTTTATCTTTGTCTGCTATATAGCATGTACAATATATAATATATACTGCACATACAGGCTTTTACTCTTAAAGCCCAAGCACCGAACACCCATACACCATGCTTTCTTATCCATTTTTAATTTCACTTCTGATCAATTCATTTGAATTTTTGATCAACATCACCTGGTCTTCTTTCTTTCTTTTTTGCTTGATTTCTCACCTTTGGTACTTTCTTCACTCGTATGCACGATCTACTTATTTCTAAATATATATATATATCCAATACTATAAAAACACAGTCTGTATATGAGGTATGCATATAGACTGATGCCTTCACTTTTTCACTTTTTCATATATTTTTTTACTCAATTAAGTATATACTTCGTAATACAATGTTTCCATATATACCATAAGTATGATCTTTAAAAGTGCTCTCTTTGAGCTTCTGCTGCAGGTGCTTGCCTTCTCCCCGACCGACTGTGCGGTCCGGGTGGGGGGGCGATCTTCAGTGTGACCTCTCTCACATCATTGGTTCCCGCCCCGGCTCCGGTGGCTGTGTTGGTGGAGGCGTTACAGGACCTCTTGGGGAGAGTGAGCAGGCATTTTGATTTTAAGGGGCCTCTCTTATAGGAAGTTTTTCGTTTATAGGACACGCATCATTGGGTAACTATGCCATATGGAATATGATATGTTTCTTTTGGTATATGTAACTAAGCCTCTATAAGTATATTCTTATTGTATATTTCTAACAGACTGACCCCTGAAGAAGACCTTGAACATATAGGTTGAAACGCGTCAGGTCCTTTTTTCGATATTGACAATATTCACTTGATGTTGTTATGGAAAATATGTCTGTATAAATGCGTGTCTGATTTCACCAGATTTGTAAACACTCTATATAAGAGCTCATTTTTTAAAAAAATCCTTGTGTAATCTATTTTTTGTACAATAAACATTATCCTTTTTAACCAACATTGGTTTAATATCTCAAACCCCGCTGCCTAAAAACCACACTTGGGGAAAACCTTTTCCTATTGTTTGTTGTTTGACCTTCCTCCTGAGCTTATTTAAAACGCTTATTTGCCTGGTATTTGGTGCATAGACATTTACTATGGTGTAGACTGTATTGTTAATCTCGCATGATAGAATAATATACCTGCCATCTTTGTCACATTGACTGGAGATATGCTGAAATGCCACTGTTTGCTTTACTAAAATGGCAACTCCTCTTTTTTTGGTTGGAGCGCATGCAAAATAGGCATGGGGTATTAACTGTGCACCAAGCTTGGATGGTTCTGTACCTTGAAGTGGGTCTCTTGGATGCAGAACACATTGCAATTTTGGGTGCGGGCTTCCCTCCGTAACATATGCCTCTTCTGTGGGCTGTTCAGGCCATTAACATTCAAGGATGTGATTTTAAATGCCATTGTTAGGAATTCTGATACCCCTCTGGTGGGGGGTGTGGTGTATTTCTTATATAGTTAATAAAGTCTTACCCTGTTGATGAACCTGCTGGTGGAGGAAATCTGTGGTTTTCAAGACGTGGGTCCTTCCGTCCACTTGGATGAAAACAGAGAGTCTGTACTGTGGAAAGGAGCTTCTTTAGAGAATTCAGTGAGACTTGCAAATTTTGGAACTGGAGAAAAAAAAACAGCAAACTGAAAAATGAAAAGAACAAGAACAACAAGAGTGTGTCAAACCACACACTCTTTAAAAAATTGTGATTTCTGTTGAAATCTGAGCAGGAATTTGATCTGCTGATTTGGGGGTCTGGACAAATAGAATTTAACGCCGGCTAGATTTTCCGGATTGTGTTGAATCAAGTAGTAGTAATAAGGCACTACATGCTCATGTCAACATAGAGTCATACTGTGGGTTCAGAAGGGGAATTCAGAGCATTTTGACCTTCCTCTCTAGGCAGGATTTTCCACTTCTCCAGTAACTAAAT
This sequence comes from Aquarana catesbeiana, assembly GCF_042186555.1. NCBI lineage: Eukaryota > Metazoa > Chordata > Amphibia > Anura > Ranidae > Aquarana > Aquarana catesbeiana. The sequence continues at coordinate 328,880,228 of NC_133329.1, read as the reverse complement.
ACCCTCCTCTAGAGTAGTTACCAAGAATTCACGGTCCCCCTTGGTTATTAGTAAGTTGTCAGGGTAGTTCCAGCGGTGAGTAATATTGTGGTTTCTGAGTGGTTTAATTATGGTCATAAGGTTGCGCCTCCTTTGCATTGTATGAGCGGATAAGTCAGTGAAGAAAGATAACTCTTGCATACACTCAGGGAAACGTTCCGCCCATCTTGCGGCATACATGAATTTTTCTTTAACTCTATAGTAATGAATTCTTGCGATCGTGTCTCTGGGTAACTTTTCAGGGATGTGTTTTGGTTTTGGCAGTCTATGAATGTGGTCTATGACCAGTTCCTTCAGAGGCAGGTCAGGGAGGGTTTCTTTCATTATATTGGTCAGGTCACTCTGTCGCTCACTTTGTTTACCTCTGACTTGCACTGTTTCATAAGCTGTAGCATGTCTGTATGGATTGCACTCCTCAGGAACACTAGCATATCTTTTAAGGTAGAGTCCATGACAGGCTGATTGCTTGTGGGGAAAGCCGCTATGGCGTCCTGGAACTCCAAAGTATCATCTAAGGCATTGCATCTATCCCCCAATGGCTGTAGGAGTATGCTCTGTCACCCTCTGCTTAGTTTTCATAGGGCTATTTGAACCGGAGGAAGATTGCGATCCTGATAGCCTCTGGGTAGCTTGTGTCTGTAGGGACTGCTCCGCCATCCATCCCATTTTGGATGCCTGGCTGTGAGAGGAGAAAGAGCCCTGCATGCCGCCAGCGCCATTTTGGCGGCTCGAGCAGCCAGCCAGTGTTTAAAAGTCTGTCATCTTACCAGGCTCTCTTCTGTCCTTCCTCTTTCTTGGCATGCTCCTTTGGTGCCCCTGACCTAGGAAGTTGAAAATCTGCCATTTGAAAGTGCCTTATGTCGCTGTAAATAGCTCTGGATGATCTGTATGGCTGGGAGCTGTTGTCTCATGAGGCCATTTTCCTCGCTCACCGGCTCCGCTCCCCGGAATGGTTAACTATTTGCGTAAGTTCATCGACAATCACATTGAGATTAGCAAACCGTTGCTTCATCTGCTGAAGAAAGACACCGAATGGTCATGGGGCAAGGAACAAGCAGACGCTGTGAAGGAACTGAAGGTACGACTCACCCAGGCCCCCTGCCTTGTGTATCCAGAAGGAGGTAAACCCTTTTTTCTTGAGACAGGGTACACGCAGGTGAGTACGAGTTCTGTTCTTTACCAAAAACAAGAGAATGTCAGTAAGATTATCGCCTATGCCAGTAAAACATTGTCCTCTGTAGAAATTAAGTTTTCTGACTGCGAAAAAGCTTTATTGTCCACTGTCTGGGCATTACAGAATTTCCACAGTTATATTCAAGGTGAAAGAATTATTGTTGAGACCGCACACCAGCCTTTACAGTAGTTACAGAGTGAATGTATCAGGGATGGAAATGTGTCTAATAGCCGTATCACTGCTTGGACTTTGTCCTTGCAAGGGTGGCCCCTGGAAATTCGATACAAACAGAACAAGAAAAGTCCAGTAGCCCAGGGCCTTGCTGAGCTGTATGATTGTTTCCTCCCCAACCCCTGCACGGGGACCACAGACGTTGACTTTTTAGAAGAACAACTGTTGTCTCCCTACAAGGTTTATGATGATAATGTAAACAGTTGCCGTGTGTATATGTAGATGGTTGCGCCTATCACCATAAGGACAAAGAACAGCTCCAACTAGTGGCTGGTATCAGGATTATATGGACCCAAGGTGTAGCCCCAATCTTTGTGGGATACAAGCTTGGGCTGAAGAGCAGCCAAGTTGCTGAACTCGCTGCAGTCCTGAAAACTGTTGAGATGGCCATAGATTACCACCTTAAAGAATTTGCCATCGTCACCAATTCAAATTATATCAGGAATAGTTTTGTTGAGTACCTTCCCCGATGGAAAAGGAACGACATGGTAAAAAGTAACCATAAACCTGTCAAACATGGTAAGTTATTTTGTCAAATAGACCACTTGGTAAGGGAACACAAGATCACTCTGTATTTTAAGAAAACCAAGGACCACTCCAAAGTCCTAGGTGAAGAAAAGGAAAGGAATGATCGGGCTGATTCCATAGCCAAATAAGGGGCACTAACAGGTGAGTTGCTAGACATAGATTATCTCTTAGGTACAGTACAGTTAGAAGCTGTCACTAGACAACAAGCTAGGATAACTGATGATTCAAATGTATTGCAATGGTGTCATGAAAACCCCAGTGAAGATTTAATCACAGCCCAAAAAGAAGACGCAATAATTGGCTTATTTTATAACCATTTAGAACACCCAGACCAAAATACCCTTAGTCAAGAAAATTATACTGGCAAGGAAGACGTACATATATTAATGAAATCCAAATCTCAGTTTATGCTGCATCAGGGATTGTTAATCCGCACTACCAGTCCCACTTAAATTCAGAGGTTTAATACAACAGCATGCCCATGACGCCCCTATGTCCGGGCACCGCGGAGAAAACATCACCTATGAGATCCTTCGGAATTATGCATACTAGCCTCATATGCTGCGTGATGTGAAGACATACTGCCAAGGCTGCTTAATATGTCCTCAGTTTCAACCAGCTTCGCCCACCTATAGGGCATCCCTTCAGAAAAGGGGGATATTTATGCCTTGGTCAGACCTTCAAATGGAATTCATTGGACCTGTAACTAAATCTTCACGAGGGAATCGATATATGTTAACTGTGACATGTTTACCAAGTATGTTGAATGTATTCCAGCACCAAATAACAGCTCCGACACATGTGCCGCTCTATTGATCAATCATATCTTTTCACATTAAAATCACCACTAGATGGCGAAGGCGGTGCAGTAGTTACAGGAATTGTAGAAGCTAATTTAATATTAGATGGTTCACCTATTGATTCAATTACATTTTTAATCGTTTTTAGTTCCCTTATTTAGTTTAATTTTGGAAAGGAAATGTGGTTACTAATCATGTATGTATTAGTTTATATCAATGAATTTACTTCACCTTCCACCTAGTGTATCGACTGTGTACGTTGGATTGCTTTTTAGATTGTGTAGCCATTGCTATGACAGCGGCATATACTTAAATAGGCTAGCTGGCACCGGACTCCTCCATCCCTTTGATAAAGTCACGTGGTGTGACGCAACGCGTTAAGGTAGGAGGAGCCAGGTGCCGTCGCTTCCCGGGGACGGCCGAACCCGGAAGCGCTACGTTGTTTTACTGTTCATCTGTTATTGATATGTAAGTTACTGCATTTTTTAAATAAATCTTACCTTAACTACTACACTATGGGAGTTGTTCCTTTCTCCATCATGACCAAACTGGGATTACTGTGAGTGACGGGAGGTGAGACGTGAGAGCCAGATCCACGGACATCCCTCGGGGAAGGAGAATTGCTTCAGGTTATCCACCCGCTCCACCAGAGCACTATCCATTCTACCTGATTTGGCCCACTGGGGGCCGCTACTGGAGGTGAGAGACTGGGGGAAACTATTAGTGTGTGCACTGGAATTGAAGAACAGCACAAGGCACTGCTATTTACACTTGGTTATACAGACTGCTGTGTGGACACTTATAATCACTTTTGCACGTTATTGTGGACAGCATTGCACTATTGGCACTTTGTATGGACATTAATTATCACCATCTATTATTCATTATTTTATATTATTTGATTTATTGTGATTTCACATTATTAGCGATACCTTTTTATTGATCTATTACTCACATGTGACATTTTCCTATTATATTGTATATTTATATATTTATATATTTTATAGCACAAGGTACCTCATTATCATTATTGTCATTTGCTGTATTTTTTACAAGTTTCGGGTTGGATTTTCATTCACTTATTATGTCACATTAGAAATATCTCACACTCCATATTATGCATTTGGGTATGGTATGAGGAAAGATTATTTGCATTAAGCACGTTACCACATCATTTTAGTTTACACTGCCACGCAGAGATTATTGTGGTTATCATGTCTCTGGCTTGAAGCACGGTGCACGTATTCAGTAGGAAAGTCGCATATCTAGTATTCTACACTGTATTTTGAGTTTCTTCTGCTGTATGGAGTGGCCATACAGGTGTACCATTTATACACCTATTTTTCAATAGGAGGACTGTATGTTACCTAGTATTTTAATATAGGCGCTCTTATCTTTTAGATTTGCTCTGAAGGACAGAGTAGCGCCTATCTATCTTATCTCATTATATGATCACTTATTGTTATATTTGATTTGGTTTTAGGCTGTTTGGTACCAAAGGATGGAGTAGCGCCACATACTTGTTTTCAATACTTTTATATTGGGGGACTGAGTGGACCTATCTGTGTTGGCAGCTCTCTAATTGGTGTTTTGTGTAGTTTCAGCTGTGGTGTTGCGCATTAGTTTTTTTGTACTTTTGCTTTGATCCATATCTTTTCACGCTTCGGCCTTCCCCAGAGAATAGAGTCTGATAGGGGTACACATTTCACTAGTGAAGTAATGACTAAACTGTGGAAAGTTTTGGGCGTAAAAAGGAAATTACACATCTAGTGGTGAAGTAGAACAGTATAATCAGACAATTGTAAACATACTCAAGAAATTTGTCAAGGAAACAGGCAAAGACTGGGATGTAAAGCTTCCCTTAGTCCTGATGGCCTTAAGGACAAATCCCGAATACGGTCACCAAAATGTCACCCTTTGAACTCATGACCGGAAGGCGGATGGTCCTGCCCCAACACCTCTTGTACTGCATTACTGACAATAATTTGGTCAATGCCACCACAACTCACCAATACATAGAGGATTTACGGAAACACTTACAAAATGCGATCTCCTTTGTCCAGCGAAATATTGAAAGAGCCGCAAATGGCGCTAAAACATACTATGATCTTAAGACCACCAAAAAGGAGTATGAAATTGGGGACAAGGTAAAACTCTACAATTTCGCAAGGAACCAGGTCAAGGAACGGAAATTCCTACTGTCCTGAAGAGGTCCATTTAACATTGTTGACAGGATCTCCCCCGTGGCATATAAATTACATATTCCACGGAATGGTGAAATCAGTGAGAGATGGGTACACATCAATCAATTACGTGCTTGCCATCCCAAGTCCCAATTACAGTTGTTGGAGGACTAACCCACCTACCCCTCCTTGGTGATTGAAAGATCATGATTGGCAACCTCTGATTTAAAGATGAATTAAAAATGCTATCTCACCAGAATATCAATATCTTTCTATACCTATGTGATACTCAAACTGTCTATTCCCTTGCAGCATGCGTGAGCACAATGAGGTCCCTGCCGCTGTCCATACCAGTGATCGGAAGTGGTAATGACCGGGCACTAAAGGGGGTTCCTTTCCAAGTTAGGCCGGTCTCATCGCCCGACCAGGATCTTCCTCTGAAATCATCATCCCCCAAAATGCACCTGGAGTCATCTCAAACGACTGACAGAAAAGGCCCCCGGATCCCTACAAAGTTGCCACGTATCAGTGGAGGCTACAAACAAACATCTGATCATCACCATGTTATGGAGTGAATTCCATGCACGTTTTCCTTACATACTTGGAATGCAAAGGGGGGTTTTGTCATGGCTGGGATACATAAAAATTTTCATAATCCATGAAACACTCAGCCATGGAGTCGTGATACCAAGGGAGCATCCCCCACCCCCCCCAGGGAAAAGGCTGATTGGATTATCCTTTCCAGTGGAGGGCTAAGGTCAATATACAAACCTTATGTTGAAACAGAATAATATGAACAATGGTGCCACTTTACACAAAACCAACTGACAACGGTCAAACTAGTGTTTTGAGATCCAGATATCAAAGCCTTTGATCAAAGGAAAGCCAGGGTAAATAGCCCCACTGTTTCAAAGGGTGAGATCGTCTCTTCAGTAAGAACCCAGTGTTGACTCAGCTTTTCCCCAGACAATGGCGGAGATGTCAGGTTTATATTACACCAGAAGGACACCAATCACAAGTTGAAACATAACCAAGAGTATATGTGTGTATGTACAGTGGGGCAAAAAAGTATTTAGTCAGCCACCAATTGTGCAAGTTCTCCCACTTAAAAAGATGAGAGAGGCCTGTAATTGTCATCATAGGTATACCCCAACTATGAGAGACAAAATGTGGAAACAAATCCAGACAATCACATTGTCTGATTTTTAAAAGAATTTATTTGCAAATTATGGTGGAAAATAAGTATTTGGTCAATATCAAAAGCTCATCTCAATACTTTGATATATATCCTTTGTTGGCAATGACAGAGGTCAAACGTTTTCTGTAAGTCTTCACAAGGTTGTCACACACTGTTGCTGGTATGTTGGCCCATTCCTCCATGCAGATCTCCTCTTGAGCAGTGATGTTTTGGGGCTGTCGCTGGGCAACACGGACTTTCAACTCCCTCCAAAGGTTTTCTATGGAGTTGAGATCTGGAGACTGGCTAGGCCACTCCAGGACCTTGAAATGCTTCTTACGAAGCCACTCCTTCGTTGCCCAGGCAGTGTGTTTGGGATCATTGTCATGCTGAAAGACCCAGCCACATTTCATCTTCAATGCCCTTGCTGATGGGAGGAGGTTTGCACTCAAAATCTCACGATACATGGCCCCATTCATTCTTTCATGTATACGGATCCCTTTGCAGAGAAACAGCCCCAAAGCATGATGTTGCCACCCCCATGCTTCACAGTAGGTATGGTGTTCTTTGGTTGCAACTCAGCATTCTCTCTCCTCCAAACACGACGAGTTGTGTTTCTACCAAACAGTTCTACTTTGGTTTCATCTGACCATGTGACATTCTCCCAATCCTCTTCTGGATCATCCAAATGCTCTCTAGCAAACCTCAGACGGGCCCGGACATGTACTGGCTTAAGCAGGGGGACACGTCTGGCACTGCAGGATCTGAGTTCCTGGCGGCGTAGTGTGTTACTGATGGTAGCCTTTGTTACTTTGGTCCCAGCTCTCTGCTAGGTCCTCCACTAGGTCCTCCCGTGTAGTTCTGGGATTTTTGCTCACCGTTCTTGTGATCATTTTGACCCCACAGGGTGAGATCTTGCGTGGAGCCCCAGATTGAGGGAGATTATCAGTAGTCTTTTATGTCTTACATTTTCTAATTATTGCTCCCACAGTTGATTTTGTCACACCAAGCTGCTTGCCTATTGCAGATTCAGTCTTCCCAGCCTGGTGCAGGTCTACAATTTTGTTTCTGGTATCCTTCAACAGCTCTTTGGTCTTCACCATAGTGGAGTTTGGAGTGTGACCGTTTGAGGTTGTGGACAGGTGTCTTTTATACTGATAACAAGTTCAAACAGGTGCCATTAATACAGGTAATGAGTAGAGGACAGAGGGGCCTCTTAAAGAAGAAGATACAGGTCTGTGAGAGCCAGAAATCTTGCTTGTTTGTAGGTGACCAAATACTTATTTTTCATCATAATTTGCAAAAAAATTCTTTCAAAAATCATGTGATTGTCTGGATTTGTTTCCACATTTTGTCTCTCATAGTTGAGGTATACCTATGATGACAATTACAGGCCTCTCTCATCTTTTTAAGTGGGAGAACTTGCACAATTGGTGGCTGACTAAATATTTTTTTGCCCCACTGTATATATGTATATATATATGTTATGTATACATTTTGTAAGAATCAATGTGTACTGTAGTCATCCATGTATTGGACAAGGATTTGGCACCAGTCTTTTATGGTTAAAAGGTGTTGTTTGATTCCATAAATCTCTGCCAATCTCGATATATTTGGTTAGGTATAAATTGCTTATATTCAGCAAGGTACACGAGATGGGGACAGCAAATGACAGGGCATAAGGCAAGCAATCGCCATATTATATTAACATGAAACATATTAAAATATATTTCATAATAACACTAGACATCATATTCTGATTACACCTTTTCCATGATCACAGATGGGAAGGTGAGAATTAGGGCAGTTACCACCCATATTTGGAACCAACCAATCACAAGATGGTAAACGTGAGGAGAGGGAGGTAATTATCCAACAATTACATTGCACCCTACAAAAGGAGAAACACAGATGATTGAAGGGACCGATTACCACAGATCCACATGCTGACATACACTCTCTGGACGAACACAAGCTTGGAAATAAGTGACCACTCCCCATCTCGTTGGACGTTGCTGTTAGGATGAATCAAATATACATACTTTCAAACAGTGGTGAGATACTGACCATATACATATTGATCAACTTTTTCTTCCCAAAGTTATACGAATCGTATTTTACTGTTTATATTTTTATATTATCAAGTACTGTGTGAAGGGTCGTTTAGTATTTAATAATTGTCCCACATTATTTGTCTTGCCGTATGTTGAAGCCGTGTGTGGGTGAAAATAGGATCAACCTGTATTGCAACTAATTTGGCTATTGTGGTCCCAGGGAAATTATTTATTGCCCAATCCAATCTGGTAGCCCTGTTAAATTAAGACTCCTTTCATATTGATAATATCTACCTGTTGGCTCCGCAGGGCATATTTTGATATTCTTCCGGCCGGAGAAAGTCAGAAAATTGTCTTCCGAGCGGCAAGAGATATTGTGTATTTGAATTTAAGGCGCAGTTAGCCACACCCTTTTTAACATAGTCGATTGGGGCTACCCTAGGGTTATTTGTCAAATATTAAGGAAAATAGTTTTATTGTTGTGTTGATGTCTTTGGTAATGTGTATGAAATATTCATCACCAGAAATTCCGGTTTTGTATGATGTTGTATAATTATACTTGTATAATAATAAAAATTTTTTACTTAATAATTTAATTGGGCAATATTTATACATTGGTAAGAATTCCCCATAGACTAACGAACTCAGGAAATTACTGTGGTATATTACTGATTGTCTGAACAAAGTTTTCATTTTTTTTATTAACTGCCATAAGTGGCTGGAGGCACTGTGATTCATTATACGTAGAATCAGACATCACCCTTTTATTTATCACGTACCGTTCATCAAAACACTTTTATTTATTTAAAATTCCCCATACTTGTTATCATTAAAATGACATACCACACTCACAACAATCTGCTGGACGGAGGATTATCTGAATTGGGGACAAGCCTGGATAACAGGTAAATGGGGATTAAAAAAATTAATGACTTATATTCTTCCTTACAGACAGCTATTGGTGCCCGGACGAAGATAAACAGTCTTACCTCATGGCAAAGGGACTAATGCCGCGTACACACGGTCGGACTTTTCAGCTACAAAAGTCCGACAGCCCGTCCGACAGACTTTCAACGGACTTTTGGCGGACTTTCAACAGACTTTCTAACGACCGGACTTGTCTACACACGATCACACCAAAGTCCGACGGATTCGTACGTGATGACGTACACCGGACTAAAATAAGGAAGTTGATAGCCAGTAGCCAATAGCTGCCCTAGCGTGGATTTTTGTCCGTCGGACTAGCATACAGATGAGTGGATTTCTGGGTCTGGAGGAGTTACGACGTATAGATTTGAAGCATGTTCATGATCCCACACACGATCGGATTGTTCGCCGGACTTAGTCCGTCGGACTTTTGTAGCCGAAAAGTCTGACTGTGTGTACGTGGCATTAGAATCTCTGGACGATAAGGAATGGACTCAGGCGCTGGAGGTATTGCCAAAGGTTTCTCTCTCACCCTCCCAGTGTCTGACTCAGTTGTTTATTGTTCATAGAGCTCACTATACCCCACAAAAACTATATTCATGGGGAAAGTCCATATCGCTATTGTGTCCAAGATGTACCTCAGCCAATGGGTCTCTCATTCACATGCTATGGCGGCGTCCCAAACTTCACCGCTATTGGGAAAAGTTGTTTACAATTCTGGACTCCCTATGTTCAACAAGGGTGGCAATAGATCCCAAATTTGCACTTCTGGGAATTATCCCAGAAGATTTACTCCCAAAAGAAATACACAATATGTGGACAAGGTCCTTATATTTAGCACAAAAACTCATACTACAAAAGTGGATTTCACCTACACCCCAAACCCATAAACAGGGGTGTGATATTCTTAATTTTAGGTAGCAAAGGGAAAATATAACCTACAAACATAGGGGAAGTCCTCATAAATTTCAGAAAATAGGGTCCTGGTGGGTGGACTCTAATAATTTACTTTTTGATACCCCTTCCTTGGAATGTAGAAGATAATAATTGAAATATAAATGATAGTGCTCTGGTGGCAACCGATACAGGGTTAAGAAATGAGACAGACTAAGATGGACGGAGGGTGAGGTCACAAGGGTGATGTCAAGTATTTAAAGTGCAAAACTCTACTTTCTGCATGTGCTGGAAATATACAAACTCATTCATAGCTGGATTCCTTAAGGGTACTACAAAACCTGTGGGTCAATACGTATATACCAATGTTTTATGGTTTTTATAAGTATTTGCCATCAACGCTACTATTTAGTCTGTGAAATGCTGTGACTGATTTTGTTTTGTCTTGTACATTTATTTTATTGTTTTGTTCTTTTTAATACGCTTCTGTTTTTGCATATTCTTTTTTGTATTGTCAAAAATTGATAATAAAAATGACTTGATTAAAAAAAAAAAATTACAGCAAGGCAAGTGACATTCCTCTTTAAGACCAATCTATGGGCAACTGTTAATAATCAAAGATAGCTGGGTCTTCAGTGCTTCAAGGCAATGAATAAGCTTTAAACATCTCTTGCTGAGCCCAATAGAAACTTCACGAGCAGATACAGTTAAAATTGAGCAAATATACCTTCCAGAACAGAACTTATTAGAAGCAAGGTGGAGATTTGTCAAATCTAAGGGGTAATTCATGCATAAAACTGGAGGACAGAAATGTGGAGTAACCAAAAACCTTAATCTTTGTCCACTAAAACCTATATCTCCCAAAAAAAGAAAAACGGTCGCTGTAACCTCTTAAAAAATGCTACCTTCCCCACCGGTTGACAATTCTGCTGTCCAAGGGTATCTAAATTTCTCCTCCAGGGATACAGGGAAGGAATGAGTGTAGCCATCCTAAAATAGGAAGTGTGTTACTGGCTGGATCAACAGGTAAAAATAAAGTAAAAAACATAAAAAGAAAACTGATGCAGCATCTATAGACTAATAAGCTGCAATGTTTAACGTTTTTCGTCTTCGGTTTAGACACACTTTAGGTTTTCCTAAATCATTTTCATAACATTTTCATATTTGAGCTCAGAGACTTATGACAAGAAACAAGGGTTGCCATGCTTTCTATTAAGTATTTGTTAGCAAACGAGAGCAGGAGACTGTGTCTGACTTGTTTGGTGCTTGTATTGCATATTTGGATCCTGTGGGATTAGCAGAGGGTTATGAATGACTATGCAGCTCATTACCTATAACATTGCAGTGACAACATTCATCTCTGTCCGTGGTTTCTGATCCCCTCACAACCAAATCACTGAAGTGATACAGAAAACGTTGCCCTTTTCCCCAGATATTCCTCTTTGTGACACAGAGTCTCCGACAGGTGCTCACATTTATAGCATGGCTGTAAAACAGCAGCATCTGACACATCACTGAGTCTTAGAAAGAGGTGCTGAGGCCTTATTAGGGCCGAGGATTTATTCATAGTTCTTTTTTCTCATTACCACACACAAGGACATTAACGTTTTGTATATTCTGTAAATCAGCTGTTATGGTCGACTTAGACATGTCAACATCATTCCAAAATAATGGATTGTAGATAAAGAGGCTTTGTATGGGACATGCATTCTGATGGATAGATGAAGGGCAGGTGGACTGTAGGGGAGCCCAACCCTTCTTAAAGGTACAGGAGCACACTGAGCACCCAACATGTAGCTCAAGGGCTGCGAAGGTGTCAGTGCGTTTCCTGACCAATACACAGTTATACAAAAAAAAGCGCCACTGCCCCCATCTATAACTGGCCATCGCAGTAAGCAACATTGGAGGGCGACATATGATATAAACAAGGCCAAGGATAAATCCAAGGAAAAAAACAAGCTTACTTACTGACCAAGTAAGCTTGTTTTTTTTCTTGGATTAATCCTTGGCCTTGTTTATATCTTATGTCGCCCTCCAATGCTGCTTACTGCGATGGCCAGTTATAGATGGGGGCAGTGGCACTTTTTTTGTATCAATGTGTATTGGTCAGGCAACGCACTGATACCTTCGCAGCCATTGAGCTATCATGCTGGGTGCTCAGTGCGCTCCTGTACCTTTAAGAAGGGGTGGCTCCCCTTCAGTCCACCTGCCCTCTACCTATCCATCAGAATGCATGTGCTTCCACTGTAGAGACACTTATAAGTTAGTGTTAGGGACCACAGGTACCAGGGTGCCGTGACAAGGCTCTGTGGCTTACGCATGCATTTGCAAATGTGTGCAGACTAAACCTCTGCTTTTAACGCATACTGTTAGACAGGTTTAATTGGTTGTCTGTGAGTAGGGATGAGCCGAACACCCCCCTGTTCGGTTCGCACCAGAACATGTGAACAGTAGGGATGAGCTTCGAGTTTGAGTCGAACTCATCTTCGACTCGAACATTGGCTGTTCGCAAGTTCGCCGAACAGCAAACAATTTGGGGTGTTCGAGGCAAATTCGAATGCCGCGGAACACCCTTTAAAAGTCTATGGGAGAAATCAAAAGTGCTAATTTTAAAGGCTTATATGCAAGTTATTGTCATAAAAAGTGTTTGGGGACCTGGGTCCTGCCCCAGGGGACATGGATCAATGCAAAAAAAAGTTTTAAAAATGGCCGTTTTTTCAGGAGCAGTGATTTTAATAATGCTTAAAGTCAAACAATAAAAGTGTAATATCCCTTTAAATTTCGTAGCTGGGGGGTGTCTATAGTATGCCTGTAAAGGGGCGCATGTTTCCCGTGTTTAGAACAGTCTGAAAGCAAAATGACATTTCGAAGGAAAAAAGCCATTTAAAACTACTCGCGGCTATTGCATTGCCGGTCCGACAATACACATAGAAGTTCATTGATAAAAACGGCATGGGAATTCCCCACAGGGGAACCCCGAACCAAAATTAAAAAAAAAAAAATGACGTGGGGGTCCCCCTAAATTCCATACCAGGCCCTTCAGGTCTGGTATGGATATTAGGGGAACCCCGGCCAAAATTAAAAAAAAAAAAATGACGTGGGGTCCCCCCAAAAATCCATACCAGACCCTTATCCGAGCATGCAACCTGGCAGGCCGCAGGAAAAGAGGGGGGGACGAGAGCAGCCCCCCCTTCCTGAACCGTACCAGGCCACATGCCCTCAACATTGGGAGGGTGCTTTGGGGTAGCCCCCCAAAACACCTTGTCCCCATGTTGATGAGGACAAGGGCCTCATCCCCACAACCACCGGCCACCGTCTGCGGGCGGGGGGCTTATCGGAATCTGGAAGCCCCCTTTAACAAGGGGACCCCCAGATCCCGGCCCCCCCTGTGTGAAATGGTAGTACCCCTACCATTTCACTAAAAAACTGTCAAAGATGTTAAAAATGACAAGAGACAGTTTTTGACAATTCCTTTATTTAAATGCTTCTTCTTTCTTCTTTCTTCTATCTTCCTTCATCTTCTTCTTCTTCTGGTTCTTCTGGCTCTTCTGGTTCTTCCTCCGGCGTTCTCGTCCAGCATCTCCTCCGCGCCATCTTCTATCTTCTTCTCCTCGGGCCGCTCCGCACCCATGGCATGGGGGGAGGCTCCAGCTCTTCTCTTCATCTTCTTCTCTTCTTCATCTTCTTCTTCTTCTTTTCTTCTCTTCTTCATTTTCTTCTCCGGGCCGCTCTGCATCCATGCTGGCATGGTGGGAGGTTCCCGCTGTGTGACGGCGTCTCCTCGTCTGACGGTTCTTAAATAACGGGGGCGGGGCCACCCGGTGACCCCGCCCCCCCTCTGACGCACGGGACATGAAGGGACTTCCCTGTGATGTCACGGGGAATGCCACAGGGAAGTCCCTTCATGTCCCGTGCGTCAGAGGGGGGCGGGGTCACTGGGTGGCCCTGCCCCCCGTTATTTAAGAACCGTCAGACGAGGAGACGCCGTCACACAGCGGGAGCCTCCCTCCATGCCAGCATGGATGCGGAGCAGCCCGGAGAAGAAAATGAAGAAGAGAAGAAGAGAAGAAAAGAGGAGAATAAGATAGAAGGTCCCCAAACACTTTTTATGACAATAACTTGCATATAAGCCTTTAAAATTAGCACTTTTGATTTCTCCCATAGACTTTTAAAGGGTGTTCCGCGGCATTCGAATTTGCCGCGAACACCCCAAATTGTTCGCTGTTCGGAGAACTTGCGAACAGCCAATGTTCGAGTCGAACATGAGTTCGACTCGAACTCGAAGCTCATCCCTATCTGTGAGCTGGTCGGTAAGTAAGGTTTTTTCTTTGGATGTATCCTTATTTTGTGTGGGACATGCAAGAGTTTGTGAAGGTGCTTGGCATATGAATTAGAGGGTCTTTTTACTATGTGTCAAAATTCACAGACATTCAAGAGCCAAAAAGAGCATTAAAGTGACCCTGTCAAGGAATACATAATAATAAATAAATAATCTAGAGGAGTAGTCTCCAAAACTGTGGCCTGGATGCGGCCCTTTGCTTGCTTTTATTTGGCCCTTGGGGTTTTATTCTTCCCACTATTAGCAACAGTGTGGCATAGTCTCTGTCATTGTCAGAGCGAGGATGGGGCACTATTCCTCCCATTGACACTGACGATGGGGCGCTATTCCTTCCATTGATACCAACGATGGGGCACTTTTCCTTCTATTGATACCAAGGATGATGCACTATTCCTTCTATTAATACCAATGATGGGGCACTATTCCTTCCATTGATAACAACGATGGGGCACTATTCCTTTCATTGATACTAACAATGGGGCACTATTCCTCCCATTGATACCAACAATGGGGCATTATTACTTCCATAGATACCCACAATGGGGCACTATTCCTTCCCTTAATACCAATGATGGTGGCATTCTGTGCTCCCACTGATGCAAGGACATTTTCTACTTCTACTGGCCACAGTCCGACCTCCCTAAAGTAGAAAGGACAATAAACTGGCCCTTTGTTTAGAAAGTTTGGAGACCCCTGTTCTAGAGGATTGGTGCCTGCATTAGAATAGCTTTTTTTACTCATCTCTCCAGCCGCTGTGTCTTCTTCCTCCCCTCTGTCCCAGGTCTGCAGGCTCCATGAGATTCTTCAGCATTTGACATTATTTGGAGTGTCGGTGCCTGACTTCTCCACAGAACACTTTGGTTCCATGCTCCCACTCCCATATCACTATTTAGAAATAATGGAGCTCCATACAGCTTACCTGAAAGGCCCCCTTCCTGTACCCTCTATTGGTGGTCCTGGGCATCTGGCTTTACCTTTCACCATGACAATATCACCACACATCTTGACCATCATTTCTATATCACCCCATTTCTATTCCACCCATATCCATGGTGTTCCAAGTCTATTTAGCCTTTGCCACGTACCTGGTCTGAGACCGAGGGGCTGCGAGAGCTTCCCTTATGGCTGAGTGCAGAGCACCCCTGAAGGTGGTAACAGGGAGTGCTATGTCCAAAGAAGCAGGAGTTGCCAACTGCAACAGGCTGAGTGATGATGAGATGTCTGCTGGATGGCAGCTGGACAAGCAGAATGCACTGCTGGGCAGGAGTCCCTCAGACATACCAGATGAGACTTGGCAGAAGGGAGAGCCATAAGCAGGGTAAGGAGCCAGGCCAGTTGTCACACATGGAATGTCAGCCAGGAGTAAGGCAGCAAGCAGAGTCAGGAGTAAGCCAAGGTCATACACTGATAATCAGGCAGCAGCAGAGTCAAAGAGCAAGACAAAGGTCATACACAGATCAGCAGGCAGAAGCGGAGTCATTGGAGCAAGCCAAGGGTGAAAGCCAGGAATGGAGACAAGTTGAAGGCAAGCCGGGTTGGTAACAGGAAATCCAATAATATCAAGAACAGGAACAAATGAGGGGAGCTGAAGATCATACAGCAACCAATGTCTCATGCTGCTGGCTTTACATAGGCCACTGGGCACCAGAATTTGTCATGCATTGTGAGTGCACATTGGAACATTGATCCTTGTGGCCGTCCGTGCCCGTGCACGCATGTGCATTTGCATTGGCACATTTCTATGTGCCAATCTTCGATTCCGCTGGGCATTAGCAGATGTGCCAGTTCTACTGCGAAGCATTCTCTGACAGCCTTCCATAATTTTACTCTTTTTTGTTTAGATATTGATGTCCTAGTTTCTATTTACCACCTAACTTAGATCTGCAACCTGACAAGAAAAAAAAAGTTGTTTTGTTGTTTTTTTTAAAATACAAATTTCCTCTTTCAACCCCCTATTAACCCTTTGTTCACTCTAATCATCCCTAACTCCTTATGCCGCGTACACACGGTCGGACTTTCCGGCATACTTGGTCCGGCGGACCAGAGTGTGCCGGACAATCCGCCCGTGTGTGGGCGGCGGCGGACTTTTCCGGCGGACTTCTTCCCAAAAGCCCGCCGGACCTAGATTTTAAACATGTTTGAAATCTTTCCGTCGGACTCAGTTTCGGGCGGAAAGTCCGCTCGTGTGTGTGCTGGTCCGATGGAAAGCCCGCTCGTGTGTAGGCTGGTCCGACAGACCAAATACGACACGAGGGGATGGTATTGCATCTCGCGCTCGCTGCAATAGGAAAAACAAATCTTCCTATTGCGGCGAGCGCGGGGCATACCAGGCCCTTAGGTCTGGTATGGATTATAAAGGGGAACCCCGCTACGCCGAAAAAACGGCGTGGGGTCCCCCTAAAATCCATACCAGACCCCGATCCGAGCACGCAGCCTGGCCGGTCAGGAAAGGGGGTGGGGACGAGCGAGCGCCCCCCCCCTCCTGAACCGTACCAGGCCGCATGCCCTCAACATGGGGGGTGGGTGCTTTGGGGGAGGGGGGCGCCCTGCGCCCCCCCCCCCCCAAAGCACCTTGTCCCCATGTTGATGAGGACAAGGGCCTCTTCCCGACAACCCTGGCCGTTGGTTGTCGGGGTCTGCGGGCGGGGGCTTATCGGAATCTGGGAGCCCCCTTTAATAAGGGGGCCCCCAGATCCCGGCCCCCCACCCTATGTAAATGAGTATGGGGTACATGGTACCCCTACCCATTTACCTAGGAAAAAAGTGTAAGTAATAAAACACACTACACAGGTTTTTAAAATATTTTAATAAACAGCTCCGGGGGGGGGATCTTCCTCCGGCTTCGGGGGTCTTCTTCCGGCTTCGGGGGTCCCTCCGCTTCATCTTCTCCCGGCGTCCGGTTGGTTCTTCTCCGCTCTCCGGCCTCTTCTCCCGGTGTCGCAGGTCTTCGGCCGGCCCCTCCGCTCTCTTCATGTAGCTCTATTGCGAGCGGAGGTCCGGACTTCTGGGCTTCTGGGCTTCTTGGCTTCTCTTCTCTTCCCCCAGATGTTGACACGACGCTCTCTCCGGCTGGACTGGTCTCTGAGGGCTGCGTTGTGACTTATATAGGCGGAGACCCCGCCCCCATATGATGTCACAGTCCCTGGGCATGCTGGGACTGTGACGTTTTAGGGGGCGTGGTCGACCACGCCCCCTAAAACGTCACAGTCCCAGCATGCCCAAGGACTGTGACATCATATGGGGGCGGGGTCTCCGCCTATATAAGTCACAACGCAGCCCTCAGAGACCAGTCCAGCCGGAGAGAGCGTCGTGTCAACATCTGGGGGAAGAGAAGAGAAGCCAAGAAGCCCAGAAGCCCAGAAGTCCGGACCTCCGCTCGCAATAGAGCTACATGAAGAGAGCGGAGGGGCCGGCCGAAGACCTGCGACACCGGGAGAAGAGGCCGGAGAGCGGAGAAGAACCAACCGGACGCCGGGAGAAGATGAAGCGGAGGGACCCCCGAAGCCGGAAGAAGACCCCCGAAGCCGGAGGAAGATCCCCCCCCCGGAGCTGTTTAATAAAATATTTTAAAAACCTGTGTAGTGTGTTTTATTACTTACACTTTTTTCCTAGGTAAATGGGTAGGGGTACCATGTACCCCATACTCATTTACATAGGGTGGGGGGCCGGGATCTGGGGGCCCCCTTATTAAAGGGGGCTCCCAGATTCCGATAAGCCCCCGCCCGCAGACCCCGACAACCAACGGCCAGGGTTGTCGGGAAGAGGCCCTTGTCCTCATCAACATGGGGACAAGGTGCTTTGGGGGGGGGGGCGCAGGGCGCCCCCCTCCCCCAAAGCACCCACCCCCCATGTTGAGGGCATGCGGCCTGGTACGGTTCAGGAGGGGGGGGGCGCTCGCTCGTCCCCACCCCCTTTCCTGACCGGCCAGGCTGCGTGCTCGGATCGGGGTCTGGTATGGATTTTAGGGGGACCCCACGCCGTTTTTTCGGCGTAGCGGGGTTCCCCTTTATAATCCATACCAGACCTAAGGGCCTGGTATGCCCCGCGACGGGGCTAGCAAGGTGTCAATCTCGCCGATAAAAGCGGCAAGATTGACATCCTTTTCTAGTCCCGTCGCACCTGAGTCACGTTCAAAATGAACGGACTTGTCCGTGTGTGGGCAAGTCCGTTCATTCTGAAAGTCCGCCGGAACTCCGGCGAAAGTCCGTCGGAAAGACGGGCGGACTTAGCCCGCCGGAAAGTCCCGGCGTGTGTGGGCAAGTCCGTCCGTTTTAAAGTCCGGCGCACCTGGCGGACAAAGTCCGTCGGAAAGTGTGCCGGACCAAGTAGGATAGAAAGTCCGCTCGTGTGTACGCGGCATAAGTCTTCTTCACTCTTCAACAATTATAGTCCTGCTGCATACACTCCACCACTGTCAACTCTCCTTACAAATTGCTTGTCAAGCACCAGCCGATCCTAGAGTGCACCTGACCGAGCAATGCCACCTGGTGTGTCCAGAGTGAAGAATATTACTGTGGTAACCCATAGATGATAAAATTGGTGAGATAGCCCCTTGGACCAAAGCCCAGTATGGAGATGCTGCCTCAACCCCCCTATCAGCATCCATGACTGCTGTTACCTGTACTGACCTAGGGGTCGGAGGAGAGAACTACGGTGCATGAGAAGTGACACAGGCATCTGACAATTTGTTTGGACACTGATTCTAGTCACTTCTTCAGCTCAATTACTGGAAGATAATCAGATGTAAATCGGGTCTGTGCAGCACCTTTATTATAAGGTAGGAGGGGTTAGGGAAATCCATACAGGGTTTTAAGTTTAATGGTACACCTAAGTGCTTATTCTTAACTACGAGAATCCAAAGAAACCAATCAGAATCCATCTGACACTTGTTTGATCTCAACAAAGTAAATGCGGATTTGTTGCCATTGATTTTTATCCTTGGTGGATAAGGCCAGGGTGTTTGTAAAATGAGTACACCCATGTTTCTGGTGCACCAGTGCTGCTGCTTTTGCCTTTCACCCTCAGGATACTATGGTTTTTAGGAGGTTTTAGTGTTTGAGGCAGTTAGCGTGAGGGCAATTTTTGGGCAGGTTATATGCAGAGCCTAAGCCAGGCAGGCCATACATGCTCATGCTTCTGCCCTGAATCAATACACTGTACACTGATAATATTATTTCATTACAGAAAGTTTGTTCTCCTGCTCACCATCACATTAGACAGTTACCAGTTTCAAGCTACATTGCTTGTGACTCCAATGATCCAAAAATGTTTCTTGGCTAAGAGCCAGTAGTATCATCACTCTTTGAAGTGTCGTGGGTGGGCAGTCACAAACGCAGGGTCATAAGGGCTTTAGACACTTCTTGGTTGTGAAGCAAGTTTTGTTTTTGTTATCTCTGGATGGATCCATCATGTGGTGTGGCATCTCTTCCACAACCTCATTCACACCAAAGCATTTTAGTACATAGTATTTAGTGAACAAATGTGCTCAGGTTTGCAGTTGTTTTTAAGAGTGCTAATTCACATCAACGCAATGAGTTGATGTGTGTTTTAAAAACAAAGTCCAATTTTTGAAAATTTAAAAATGTACAATTTTGAATTGGCACATTGGTGGGAATGGCAACATATGAAAATGCACACTAAAGTGATATTAAAGTGTTACTAAACCAACAATAGTAAAATCCATCTGTATATGCAATAAAGCATGCTTGTAATTCTCACTGTGGAACCTAAGGGGTTAATCCTCTGTATTGTGTAAAAAGGATGCTTGATCCTGTCTTCTCTGATCCCCCTTCCCTGCACTGTCCCCCTGGACAAGTTCAGGAAGGACAGAGCCTTTGGAGTCAGGCTGCACATGCTCAGTTTGGTGTGTACTGCTAGAGGTATTTTTTTTTTTTTTGGGAGAGTGCTTGTGATCAGCACAGAACCAGCACTGTCCAGACATGTCCGATAGAAATCACAAGAATACTATATACTGCTGATGAGAAAAGGTATTTAGAAGTTTATATTTACTAAAATAATTGCATTTCCATGTTTTGTGTACTGTGGAAGACCAGATTTGCAGTGGCCTGGGTTTATTAACACTTTAAACAATGGTTTTGCACAGAGCAGCACCGATCCTCTACTTCTTGGCGCTCCTGTCTCCTCCCTCTTGACCAGTGCCCCAAATAGCAAGCCGCTTGCTATGGGGGCATTGGTTCGTGCTCACTCCGAAGTCCCACTCTATGCGTCCATAAGACACATAGAGCCCCGGCTCGGCCCCATCCCCGCTCTCTCCTCAGTCGCTCACTGGCTGTGATTGACAGCAGTGGGAGCTAATGAGGAGAGAGCGACCCAAGACAGTCAAGGCTCCCATGCACATCGCTGGATTGGGAGGGGGCTCAAGTAAGTTTTGGGGGAGGACTGTGGGAAGAGCATTCTATGCAGGTTTCCATCTTGGTGGAATCAGGGTTTTGCTTCCTCATGTCAGAGCTTCCAGCAAGGAGAGCTCTGTCAAGCGCAATAGTGATCTCACCAATTGTTCCTCCAAATCTCCTGAAACAAGCAGTCAGAGGCTGTAGTAATCATGTTGGTGGAGGCAGGGCTTTGCTTCCTCATGTCAGAGCCTCCAGCAAGGAGAGATGGGAGAAGCAGTGTAGTAATGTTACAAAATCCCACTCCAAATCTCCTGACACTAGCAATCAAAGGTAACAATGCCTTAAACCTCTCACTGAAGATTTACAGCTATAAGGATGTAGGCACTGGAGTACCTAGACACTCTCATTTAAGGGGTAGCACACTGCTGTTTTTCAGAAGGATTTTCAGAAAAAAAGGTACGTTTTTCAGAGTACTGAATAGGCACAAATAACATTTCTAAATGTTCCCTATAATTCAACTAACATTCACTTTTTAATTTCAGGTCCATTTTAAGTGCATTTAAAAGCAGCCAATCAAATTCAAGCTTTCATTCTTCAACTGTTACCTTCTTATGCAAGTTTGATTCTGAGTGGGTGGTGTGGGACAGTACAAACAGTTATCTCTGACAATTAAGTCCTATGGCATTTAGACAACTTCAGAGACTCATCTTAGCACTTGGATTCAATGCTTCAATAAATATTTACAACTGAAGCAAAATTCATATTTCCCTTGGTTAATAGGTTGACTAAATGGATTGCCAATAATAAGGCTAAATACATTGTAAATTGCTGCGATAACAGGAAAGTAATTAATTAGGAGATTTTTAATACATTACTTGATTGTTTTCTTAATTAGTAATTACAATATTCCTCAAAGCTATAATTTGATGTCACTTATTACTGAATATATTCTTAACAGATTGCTGCCTTGATTAGTAATAGAGCCATCTCTAAGCCCTGAATCACATTTAATTGGCACCTTGTAGAGAATAGTGACCTAAATTGTGTAACCCTGCATTGGGCACAAAACTAATATCATGGCTTGTGATTTCAAAGTTGACTATCTACATTTAAAGCCATGTGTATGAAATCTAAGTCAAAAAAATGTTTTACAGAGATCACCACAGGAGACATTTCTTACAGTCAATGCAATGTGGGAAATCTTTCATCCTCTAATCCTCTACACTGTCATCATAATCTTCATGTACTGCAGGGATTATTGGAGCCAAGGGAACTGTCATATGCACTCATCAAGAGTGCCAACTATGCCCGCCCTTTCTGCCCACCTCCTCAATTTATAGAAGTTGCATTATAGCTGCAATGAATAAAAAACAATCTATCAATGGAAAACAGGTGGAGAAATAAAAGGTCTGCCTCCTCCATTCATAGATCATTTTACATTCATAGAAGTGATAGTACAGCTTATTTGAATATATTTAGTGGGCAGGTGTAGTAGGCACTCCTGATGAGTGCGTATGACAGTTCCCTTGGCTCCAATAAGTTTTCATAAAGGTGAAATGTTGATATCTAGAATTCCATTGCAGTTCATATAACATAAGAATGGGTTCAGCATTCACTAAATGTAATTTATTTATTAGTGACTTCAGAAATGAAACTAGTCAAATTGCAGCCGCAGCCTTAAAAAATTATGAACCTCTCTTATTTGCTCTCTTTTGGTCTATCAAATATATAATTGAAAGGGTTTTATTACAACTGTTCAATAAATGTAAAAAAGAACTGTTGATACTGCCAAAAATTCAGTGAGCTCCTGACTTCCTCCTGCTGTACTGAAATCTGAAGAATTGGAGCCAGTTCTCTGTAGGTTACAGATCCTATCCCCCAAGTTATGGAGAGGAGGAGAGAGAGGTTCTGTAGCCTAAACCAGGAGCAAGCAAGGTATCAATGCTGCTCCTCCATAAATACAGTAGAGTGAGTAAGTGCTCTCACCCTAGGACTGGATGTGTGTTGTTGGCAGGATCACCAGGTGAAAATAAAGGGAAAAAAATCTGAATAGGGAACACTAAAGCCGCGTACACACAAGCGGAATGTCCGACAGAAAAAATCCGATGGAAACTTTTCATCGTCTATTCCGATCATGTGTGTGCCTCATTGGACTTTCTGTTTTGAAAATTCTGACGGACCTAGAAATAGAACATGTTCTAAATATTTCTGACGGAACCAATTCCTATCGGGAAAACCACTTGTCTGTATGATGTTCCGATGGACCAAAAACGACACTTGCTCTGAAGCAAGTACGAGACGGAAGCTATTGGCTACTGGCTATTGCACTTCCTTTTTGTAGTACTGTCGTACGTGCTGTACGTCACCGCGTTCTGGACGGTTGGACTTTGGTCGGACTTTGGTTTGACCGTGTGTAGGCAAGACCGCTTGAATGGAATTCCGTCTGAGAAACCTTCGGAGTTTATTCCGACGGCAAAACCGGTCGTGTGTACGCGGCATAAGGCAACTACCATATCAATGGAATGGCAAGCTGCAAAACATGTTCTTGGGTTTAGATACACTTTAAATCAGAGTATTTGAATTATTTCACACTTTTTGTGAAGAGTGTTTTCTATACTGGCTCAGGACTTTGGATCCATTCCCATTATAAAGCAGCCTTGCTGCTATACAGACTTATGACACAATTTGTATTTTTGGAACACATCGGAAACGACAAACAACACAGCACACAGTGAGGACCAATTTGCTTTTCACCGTCTCCTGTTTAGGCTTTAGTGTGTCGAAGTCTGTAGTTATATTCCATCTGTCACCATAGCTGTGGCCTGTGGCAACATCCTCTGTATCAACATTCATTTTTATCTGCATATTCATACTGACCACATTCCCGTCTTATCCGTTAGTAATTCATCCATCCAAATGCAATACCGTTTTTTTTTTTTTTAATCTATACATTTAGCATAATGGTAGCCTCAGGTCAGTTATATAATAGCTTATTTTGTCCTACAGTGTCCCATGAAAGCATTTGATTCTGTTGCTTTCTCTGCCAGTGGAAATTTGTGATACTGCAGAAATCTGGGCATATGGAGTGAGCTGGTACAACCGTTTCTGCTAAATATTTTTTTCTACAATTTCCCTGTGCCGTACTGGCTTTAAAACAAAACATTTTGCAGAGACAGATGGAATGCAGTTAGCTCCCAAACTAAATGAATGAACAAATGTACAAACTCCAGGTTGATCTTGGCTCAGCAAGCTGGGTCAGGTGCCTAGCTTTTTGCTTAACTGTTTAGGTTCTGCACTCCAAAATAGATTGTATTCATCTGAGAGGTAAAGAAGTGTGCTGTTACCATTTCATGTGGTGAGGGAGGTGCTTAATGTCGGGATAAAAGGGGCAAACATTTTGGGCTTAAAGCTCTAGTAAACTGCACCTAGTAAAAAAAAAAAAAAAAAACTCTGCAAGACAATAATATAATGTGCTAGTATGCATCGCATACTAACATGTTATGAAATACTTACCTTAGAATGAAGCCCTCTAGCGGCGCCCATTAACCGCTGCCAGGGCTTCCATCTTCACCGGGTCTTCCTTCTGGGTTCGGGTGCTCCAGCCGTCTGATTGCCCGTGCCACAATGACGTCACTCCTGTGCATGCGCGTGGGAGTCGTGGACCACGGCAAGGAGCTCTGAAGGGACAGCATGGGTATGCCATCCCTTCAGAGCGCATGTGCCTGTAATGTCACCGGCTGCATGTAGTAAGACTTATTATAGGCTTACCTGTAGGCAGTAGTGTATTTAGGTTTTGTGCTGCCCTAGGCCTGACTAAACTCGTGCACCCCCTAATTTGAATATAACACAGCCCTTGCTGTTGAAATTTTCGAGTGGGGACACTAGTTCTGAAGGCTTGGGGGGGGGCGGCAATGGATTCCCCTAATTTGCATAGATTTCCTCTCACTTCCTGTTTGGCTATGGGGCAGGAAGTGTAGGGAAATCTCTGCAATGGGGCAGGGATGGTAAAAAATATACTGACAGGGGCTATAACCCTCCCTTACTCTTTCCAAAATGAAAAAAAAGTGTTGCCTATAGTTCTACTTTAAGCACAAATTTCTGATAATTTTATGGAGAGGTCTAAGAAGATATAACCATATATAACATGTAGCAGGCACCTACTTTTATGTAGGTGACCTTTTTGTTAGCTTACAATTTCAGGTAAATTTAGGCAGGCTTGTACCATATAGCAGGCCTGTTTGTTTATTTGGGATCTGAGTGACAGGCAGTTTGTATGCGAGTTCTGGCCAATCACTAATTTGTTTGGCAGGAGGCGGGACTCTCATATAAAAAGTCGGGTCACATGGTGAGTCAGGAGTTCGAGTTGGAGAGGAGCCCAGCCTGCTTCCTGGAGGGGAGAGGTTCCCCCTCCGGGGAGCCAACGGAGCCCCTCCTTGCGAGGAGGGTGGGGAACCGGCACCCGTAGAGGAGTAGATGACACCGTACAGCATGTAGTCGCTGGTGTAGTTGGCCGCCCCTGTGGGGAAGGGAGCGTGCCAGAAAGGAGGAAAGGGATGAAAGAATCATTGCGGAAGAAGTAGCAACTATAGCAACTAAGCGAAAGGAAACTGGGCGATCAATCGTTTATGAGTGGCACATGGACTATTGATCACGTGAGTGAAAGCCCAAGGGAAGGGTACTGCCAGAGACTGAGGGATGTTGGTACGCAAGTCAGTGAGACAGGTGGTGATGGCCTATGACTTTGGGTTCAACAATGCCCCGGGATTCCAATCAGTCAAGCGGGAGGAGTTATTCAGAGTGACTTTTCTTTAGCTCAACTTGGAAGTATCATGCAGATGGGAAGTAGTGGTAAAGAGGTGGCGGTAAAGCTACTAGTACACATATAGAGATACAGACTGTTCTTGAAAAGTTCTGCAGATGAAGAAGTTATTCAGAGTGACTCTTTATCAATTATTCTCTATCAAATCTACTTCCATCTTCCCTAATGAAGAAATCACATAGAGTGATTTCCTATTATCTGCAATGATTCTAGTTCTTTGCATGAGAGGCAAAGAAAAGATTACAAAGCAACACAAGAGCATCTTAAAAAAACCCTTCTCCTATCCCAGTTCATGTTACTTAAATAAAAGCAAGAGAAAAATGCAATATGGACTGTTTCTGATTGTATGGGCTGCGATGGGTCAAGTGGTAAACATGAATTACGGATATAATAATTAATCAGCCGCTTCTTCGGGGGGGTATGCGCTACAAACATATAGCACAGTGAGGAAGGTTTGTGGTCCAGGATGATAGGACAGTCAAAATTAGAATCGGTGCCCCCCCCCACAGTTTCGGAATGCCGGCCACCCGCATACCAGAATCAGTGCGGCCGCTTTATGGGGGCGCTAGACTAATTTGCCTCTCAGCCCAGTCCGCCCCATAAGACTGATGCTACACTAACAGTGCAAGGCGGCAGGGACTCTTTCTGTGCTGCCCCCCTGCAAAGTGCTGCCCTAGGCCTGGGCCTTGTCGGCCTAGGCCAGGATGCAGTGTTGCCTGTAGGTACAAGTTAAAAGAAAGTTTTTCCACCACTTTAAAGGGTCAGTCCATATATGTCTATCATATGAGTAGATATAACATAGTAAATCACAAGGAAATACCAGGAGTTGGGGTATAAAATGCTCACCCGCTGGTATAGGGTCCCAATCCCGTTGGGGAAGCTCTACCCAGAAGCGACAAATATTTGCTATTTGCTGGCAATGCAAAGAAGAGGAGGGTACTATCCTCCATGTTTTTTGATCATGTAGCAAACTGACCAACTTTAGGTCACAAGTCAGGGAGACTGTCAAACAGCTGAAGGATGTTGACCTAGGGGATGATCCAGCTAGGTACCTCTTACATCACTCTGACCTCTCTAGGAAATGTTATAAAAATTCTCTGCTGATCCACCTGTTGAACGCTGCTCGGGCCTGCAAACCATTACTCCAGAAACAGGATACTTCCCCATTGCTTTCTCTCCTGTTCAAAGGAATTTGCATTGATCATGGATTTGGGGAAGTGAGATTTTCCCTTTTTCCCTCCTCTAATCCCCCTCCCCTTTTCCATTACTCCCCCCCCTTTTTTTTATTTTTATCCCTCTCTTTATTCTTCGTTCTTTTTCTATCTCTTGAAGATTTGGTCTTCTCTGTTTGATGCTATGCTGAAAATGTGTGTATATACTAGTTTTATTTTACAAAATTACAGAAGGGATGCATACCTCCCTGACCCTGTAAGAAGAACCTCACTCTTTAGCCTGCATAATTTTAACAGGAGTAGTAAGATCCCTTTAAATTGACCATGCCAATTTAATAAAGCTTCATATTCAGGTGCAGAGAACTTGAATCAACATACATATACCTTACCAACCCTTAAAGTGGTATTAAGCACAAAACCAAAATGTAATATAGTTTACCAATCCTTAGATGTGTGGCTGCATTAGTTTTCTTTTTTTAGATTTTTTTACCTGTTCCCTCTGTTTTTACCTAGTGATCTGACCAATAACACATCTCCTGTTTTAGAGTGCCCCGACTCTGGATGAATAGCACAGAGACACCTTTAGACGGCAGCAGGGGAGTGTTAGATGTTCTAGCATATTTAAATACATTAACAAATTACAGCTGATTTCCAGCTAATACTTTATAATTAGTTACAGCAATAGTGCTTTTTCCTTTTGGGATAAAGGTTTTACATAAATAAATTAAAGCTAATCATTGTAACCACACCTGTCACTAGTATATGGTTTGTTTCGTCCCTGTAACTTGTTATAGCGACAAGAGAGTTTGTTCTTTTAACTGCTTGCCGACCAGCTGCCCTCATTTTACTGCAGCAGGTCGGCACGATCCCGTAGCTATACATCGGCTTGCGGGATCAGGATAGCAGGCGCGTGCACGCGCCGCTGCACTGCGGGGGGTGCTGATGCTCGTGGCCGACGGTCGCCATGACCACCAGCCACGAGCAATCGCGAGCACTAGGGACAGAAAACGGAAGTGTGTGTGTGTAAACACACAAATCCCTGTTCTGTTCTGAGAGTGACAGATCAGGTGTTCCTATTAGCTAGGAACCACGATCCGTCACTTCCTCTAGCCAGTCCCCTCCCCCTTCAGTTAGAATCACCTCCCAGGGAATACAGTTAACCCCTTGATCGCCCCCTAGTGTTTACCCCTTCTTTGACAGTGACATTTTTACTGTAATCAGTGCATTTTTATAGCACTGATCGCTGTATAAATGCCAATGGTCCCAAAATGGTGTCAAATATGTTCGATGTGTCCGCCATAATGTCCCAATCCCGATAAAAATCGCAGATCGCCGCTATTACTAGTAAAAAAAAAAAAAAAATGCTATAGATCTATCCCCTATTTTGTAGACGCTATAACTTTTGCGCAAACCAATCCATATACGCTTATTGCGATTTTTTTTTACCAAAAATATGTAGAAGAATACATAACGGCCTGAGAAACTGAGAAAAAATTAGCTTTTTTAAAAAAAAATCTGGATATTTATGATTGCTAAAAGTACAAAATATTGTGTTTCCTGACGCCACCTTGGCAGCATACTAGTGATAGGCTCCGCCTTTCTCCCCTCCCTCAGGACCAATGAAATAGCATAAATTAAAGGCCAGTTAGGCCCTGCCCCATTCTTCTTTTTTGTCCTCATACCTCCACACACCAGTGAAGAGTAATCAGTACTATGTTCCCCCCTCTGCCTCCAGGCAGCTGCCGGCTGGATTAAGCCTCTCGCAGTGCGAAGTCCCAGTATCAGGCTGCTAAAAGCGCCAGAGTAGCTTGGGAGCTCCTTCTGTGGGTCTCGATGGAGCTGAGCAGTTTTTCCTATTTAGGAATGAAATTTGCCTTTAAGGTTGGTGTCTGCAACGCTTGTTGGGTTTGGGGAGGCCGGCTTTGCATCCTTCTTACCTTTGCCTTTGTTTGTCTCCTGTCATTTTCTCATTTTCTGCACCTCCTGTTCTTTTCCTCCTGCAGTGGCACTGGTCTGGGTACATTATTCCCCCTAGACAGGTTCTCTGTCCTTTGCTCTCCTAGGCTGGCTGTAGGTATAGGTTATGTTTGTAGGTTGTGTATGTATAGGTTTGGGGCAGGTGGGTATATGTTTGTGTATATGTGTATATATGTATATATATGTATATATGTATGTGTGTGTGTGTGTGTGTGTGTGTGTGTATGTGTGTATGTATATATATATATATATATATATATATATATATATATATATGGATGTGTGTATTGTAGGGGATCAGAGGGGTGGACAGCTGGCTCAGAGACAGTCCATTAAAACAAAAGTGGCTTTATTCAGCAAAATAAACACAAGATAAGACAGACTTGTCTTGTCACACGGTTGTGCACACAGGTACAGCTCACAGTTCAGCAGCACACAGGTTTATAGATAATAGTTCATGGCTCCAATCAGAGTTACAGTCTTTATGTGGTTAAGTTCACCCAGCACACCATCCAGCAATGGACATTTTCACACAGCATGCTGCTGTGTCTCTCTCTCCTACTCAAACAGCTCCTCTCTGAGACTTTCAGCTCAGCTGACAATTAGCAGGTCTGAAGGGGAAATATCTGCCCTCTTCGATTAACCCTTTCTTGACCCTGCCCCAGGCTGACCCTCTGTGGTATGTATATATGTTCATATATATGTTTGTGTATACATGTGTGTGTTCTTATTTTGGTTGGTATGTATGTATGTGGGGGGGGGTTGTTATATGGAGCGGTATGTGCATGTATTTATATATGCATGCATATTGTTTTAAAAAAAAGGGGGAAAGGAGAGAGTGTGTAGATGTATATATTTAGATATACATTAATAGAGGGAGAAGCAAAGTCCCTGTTGCCTTATCTATTTTTCCTCTTCTCTGTCTTTCTGTGGCTGTCCGTCTCTCAGCTGGTCGTTCCATTTCTCCACGGTTCGAGTATCAGTCACCACCCATACAAAAGACCCTCAACACTTAGGGTGGGGACCACCGTGTTGGTAAGTTTTCAGGAAAAGAGTGCCCTCTCATGCAGATTGCTTTGATTTGCTTCAGCTCCGCGCGCCCACGCTCTCAAAGGCCAGAGTCAGAGGCCATAGAAAGGCGGACGTTCTTCAGAGAAGCATAGCTCGAATGCCGCTCCCACTCAGGAGGGAGGTTCCAGGGAAAAAGTCTTAGCTCTTCTTTCCCAAACCCAGCACCCCAACAAGAGTCCTGCAGGACCTGTGGCGCAGTGCCTATGCCCAGGATTCTGGTGAGTGAAGTCGGCTTGGTTGAAGTTTGCAGATGACAGGTAATACCGAATGTCTTTATTACTTATAAGGTGGCACAAAACTTCTGTTTTAAACTCACTGTAATTACTCTAGCTAGTCAGCCCCCTGCGGGTCTAGCCGCTAGAAGAACAACCTGCATCATGGATCACTCATCCTCTCAGTACTCCTGATGAGGGGGCGCAGCCTGCAAATTATTTTAGCTCCTTTGCACCAGAGGAAGATTTGGAGCTATTTGGTGTCAGTTTTTCTTTGGAGAACTGTGTATCCAGGCAGTCATGCTGACCATTACATGGGTTAAAAGACAAAGTCATATTCACCCTTTTAATGAGCAATCACTTTTCCATTAGGAAACTGGTTTAATTCAAGGCGGATATAGCATCGCTGAAATCCATTCCTACAGTGGGAGCGGCTGTTGTCCAATAGGGTGGTGGCTGGGAAGCGCCTGCCACTCAACAGAGGCCCTTACCTTGGTGACGGGTACTTTGTGTTTCTGCTCCCAGGATATGGTTGGGGAGGAAATCCTTAGGGCTGATATCTTGGGACCCGGCCAAGATGTATCAGCAAAATTTCACTGCAGAAGCAGCAATAGTCTCAACCTGGTGCCTAGCCAAGGCAATGCTATACTCAGTTACGGCAAGGGGTACCATATGGTTGAGACCCATGGCTGTGTTTGGCTTTCTAGAAACAAAATTGGAATAGTCACTTTATAGTGCAAGATCTCTGTTTGATATGAAACCAGAGACAGCCAAGTGACAGGAGGAGGGTCAGTTCTTCTCCCATAACAGAAAGCAGGAAAGTAAAAAAAAAAATATATATATATATATAACTAAAAATAAATAATAATAAATAAAGGGAGAAATATGTTTCTCCCGCTAGGTTCTGCTCCTCTAGGGGCAATCTTTTATAAGGTCCATAAATGAAAATCTTTGGGTGTACCGCAGGTACCCACAAAACCCTTTTACCGGGCGTATCCCTAGACTTTTAAGGTAAGTCCCAGTGGGCACGCATCATGGTTTACTGGACAGTGGATTGTGCAGATCCTTGGAGGATTCCTCGCTGTTCCTTCTCCCGATCTTTTTCTCCCCCTCGGAGCTGCCAGATCCACTGCAACCACGGCGGTTACAATACTTACACTTCAGACTCAGAGGGGAGCTGGTCCCATCTCACAGGAGAGATTGTAGGTTTCCTAACCACCCCTGTTTGTAGGTCGCGGGGGTTGGAGAGAAGCATTCACTTGCAGCAGATGGCTGGAGGCTTTCGCTAGATCATCAGGATTCTTAGCCTTACATCCCCAAATTTTTTCCTTTCTTTTTTATTCCAAAGTAAATTTGGCGATTGGTTTGACACATCTCCGCTTTATCAGCCTGTCAGGTCCCACATTTACCAGACAGGTGAGTCCGCTTGGGCAGAGGGTAGGCTCCCTTACGTATCCGATTCGGGGCCCCTGATAGAGTAGACAGGAGGCCCACGAATGCGGAGTGGTATGAGGGCCTGAAGTTAGGATCCTGGAGCAAGATGGTCTGGCAGGCAACCGGTAGAGCTTCAGGGCTGGATGAAGCGGATGCTGAGCAGGAGCTATCAGGCTGGTCACACACAGGCAGAGGTCGGCAACGGGCTGGCAGCAGCAGTACAAAGGAGAAGGCAGAAGCAAGGTCAGACAAGCCGGGGTTGGGTTCAGGCAGCAATCGAGGGAGGTCCAAAGGCAAGCCAGGTCACAACGGGTAAACACTACTGAGATACAGGAAGACAAGGTGATCACGGGGTAAGACACGGAGCTGTTTGATCAGGCAGCACCGGATCAGAGTAGAGGCAGGCTTAAATAGGCTGATTGGCGCCAAAACGCCGCGCACGTGCGCGCGCCGATTCGCCAAAGCGCGCCGCGCCCGAGCGCGCCCCCGACACCGGCGTGCACGCCCACACCACCGGACATGCCAACGGTAACGCTCACAAGCGAACGCGCGCTAGCGCGAACGCGCGCACGCCCGAGCGCCACCCAGCATGCCACGGCTGGTAAGCCCAGACACGCCAGCATCCCCAAGGACACGCGCCCCAGCACGCACAGAGGCACGAGCGCCAACGCGCCCCGGCGCGCACCGGCGCCCAACCAGGTAACATCTCTGACAGTGCCCCCTCCCCAAGGGCAGACTCCGGATGCCCAGCTGGGCCATCTTTGAGGAATGAGAGGTTTTAAAAGACTGCAGAAGTTCTCTGGCATGTAAATTATTTTCCGGCTCCCACGAATTATCTTCGGGTCCATAGCCCTTCCATTTCACCAGATATTGAACCTGATTGCGTCTTCTTCTGCAATCTAGGATTGCCTCTACTTCAAACTCCTCTTCGCCATCAACCACGATAGGTTTGGGTGGACCAACACTACGACCAGGAAAGAAATTTGGGGTGACCGGTTTCAGTAGGGACACATGAAAAACTGGATGTATCCTTAGGGAATTAGGAAGGTCAAGTTCATATGCCACATTGTTGATTTTCCTTTTAATCAGGAACGGACCCAGGTATTTGGGGCCCAGTTTTCTGGACGGACAGGCCAGCTTGAGATTAGCGGTAGACAACCAGACAGAATTGCCGGGTTCCAGGACAAGTTCTCCCCGTCTTTTCCTATCAAAGATTTTCTTGTAATCTTCCTGAGCTTTGGTCATGGTTTCCTGCAGCAATTTGTTGTTGTTTGAAAAAAAGTCCAAAGTTTTGGAAACCGCGGGAACAGGGCACTCTGGAAATGGTCCAGGCAAGAAGGATGGGTGGAAACCATAATTGGCATAAAACGGAGATTGATTAGTAGCTGAATGTAGTGAGTTATTGTAGGCGAACTCTGCAATGGGAAGCAGGGACGCCCAATCATCCTGAGAGAATGCAGAAAAGCAGCGGATGTATTGCTCCAGGGTTTGATTCGTCCTCTCGGTTTGTCCATTTGACTGAGGGTGGTAGGCCGAGGAAAAGGACAACTCAATTTCAAGGGCACCACAAAGGGCCTTCCAGAATCTGGAGGTAAACTGGACGCCTCTGTCCGAAACTATGTTGGTCGGAACCCCATGTAGTCTGACAATCTCCTTAATAAAGATGGAAGCAGTCTCCATGGCTGAAGGGGTGCCCTTCATAGGGAGAAAATGGGCCATTTTTGACAGTCTATCCACCACAACAAAAATGGACGAAAAGCCTTCTGATGGGGGGAGCTCCACGATAAAGTCCATTGAGATCATGTCCCATGGTCTCTCTGGGACTGGTAATGGTCTCAACAGACCCCATGCTCTTGTCCGGCTCGTTTTGTTTCTGGCACACGTGTTACAAGACTCCACATATTCTCTACAGTCCTTAGTAAGGTGAGGCCACCAAAAGGTGCGTTGGACAAGGTCAGTTGTCTTCCGTGTGCCGAAGTGACCGGCAAGTTTGTGGTCATGACACAAGTTTAACACCCGTACTCTTAGCTCCTCAGGGACCACAATTTTATTCTTGAGCCAGAACAGCCCATCTTTGGCACAAGCTTCGGCAGGTGGAGACATTCCCATAGAGGCTCGTCGGATTTGGGAGATTAGATCTTCCTGTAGGATTAGGAAATTTCCGGAGGGCAAGATGGTGTCTGGAGACAGGGTCCTCTCAGAATCAGGAAACATCCGGGAAAGGGCGTCGGATTTGACATTCTTGGATCCGGGTCTATAGGTAATATGGAAAATAAATCGGGAAAAAAAAAGTGCCCATCTGGCCTGTCGTGGTTTTAATCTCTTGGCCGTTCTTAGGTACTCTAAGTTCTTGTGGTCTGTATAGACCAAAATGGGGTGTGCTGCACCTTCCAGGAGATAACGCCATTCCTCCAGGGCTGCTTTAATGGCTAGAAGTTCCCGATCTCCCACGTCATAATTTTGCTCAGAAGGGGAGAGTTTCCGTGAGAAGAATCCCACAGGGTACAGGAGTGCTTTGGCGCCTTGCCTCTGTGAGAGCACAGCTCCAACTGCAACTTCGGAAGCATCGACTTCTAGAACGAAGGGCAAGGCAGGGTTGGGATGCTTGAGAATGGTGGCTGACGTGAACAGCGCTTTGAGTTTTTCAAAGGCCTCTTGTGCCTTAGGGGTCCAGCAGAACCGGCTTCCTTGTTTAATAAGTTCTGTAATGGGAGTTATGATCGAAGAGAATCCTTTAATAAATTTCCTATAGAAATTGGCAAAGCCAATAAAACGCTGAACTCCCTTTTTGTCTATAGGTGCAGGCCAGTCCAGGATAGCGGATACTTTTTGTGGATCCATTTTAATGCCGTCAGGGGAAATGATCAGGCCTAGGAACTGGATAGATTGGAGCTCAAACTCGCATTTTTCAAGTTTGGCGTAAAGCCCATGTTGTCTAACATGGGTGAGAACGTTTTGTACATGCTGGCGGTGTTCCATCAGGGAGGCAGAGAAAACCAGGATATCGTCCAGGTAGACAATGACGTATAAGTCCAGGAGGTCATGAAAGATGTCATTGACGAAATGCTGGAATGTAGCCGGTGCGTTGCACAGACCAAAAGGCATGACGAGGTACTCGTAATGTCCGAATCGAGTACGAAAGGCTGTCTTCCATTCGTCCCCCTCTCTTATGCGGATCAAGTTATAGGCTCCACGGAGGTCTAACTTAGTGAAGATGGTAGCGGATCCTAACCTCTGAAATAATTCGGGAACCAAGGGTAGTGGATACCTGTTCTTTATAGTGATTTTGTTAAGCTCCCTGTAGTCAATGCAGGGACGTAAGGAGTGATCCTTCTTTTCCACGAAGAAGATGCCTGCCCCAGCTGGTGACGTGGAAGGACGGATGAACCCTTTCTCCAAGGTGCCCAGCTCCTGCTCAGTTAGGGGGAAAATCCTCCCAAAAGGGACTTCAGTACCCGGTAAAAGTTCTATTGGACAATCATAGGGTCTGTGTGCTGGAAGAGTTTCTGCCCCCTTTTTGCTAAACACGTCCAGGAAATCCCGGTAAGGTTCGGGAAGATCTTGGTTGGACTTGGTTTCTGAGTCTATGCACAGGAATTGGGAGGAAGTTAAAGGAGTCCCCCGTAAGCAATGTTGTTTGCAGTATTCAGAGGAGAACTGGATCTTGCCCGTGGACCAGTTGATACTGGGATTGTGAGCCTGTAGCCAAGGTATTCCTAGAATAATTGGGAAGAGGGGTGAGGAGATGACATCTAGTCGTAGAAGTTCCTGATGTTCCGGGCCAATGGTGGCCAATAGGGGAACCGTTTCCTGGGTAACGGGTCCGGAGCGGAGGGTGGAGCCGTCCGCTAAAAAGACTGCCAGTCCCTGGGCTTTAGTTTGGGTAGGGATGTGATGTTTTTCAACGAAAGTCCGGTCAATGAAGCCACTACATGCCCCCGAATCAATAATGACCGGTGCTGGGATGTTCCTTCCAGGTAGCTGCAATATAATGGAAAACGTTAGGTGGTTACCGACACTGGGTAAGACAGGTGCACACAACGAGGAGGACGGCAGGCACTTACGTCTTTTATTAGGGCATGTTTTTGCAAAGTGTCCAGGCTCCCCACAGTACAGACACAGGTTGAGTGAGCGTCTGCGTGTCTTCTCTTCTAGAGTCAGAGATGGACGGAGCAGTCCCAACTGCATAGGCTCAGGGGGTTCCTAGGCTGGAGTAGGCTGGACAAGTGGAGCTTGGTTCGGGGCACTAGGAGCCCTGGGCAACATCCAGGTGAGGCGTGGGTGGCCCGCAGATCTCTCAGAGCGTCTCTCCCTGAGGTGGCGGTCAATCTGGATTGACAAGTTGATCAATTCTTCAAGAGTCTGAGGTACCCCCACCCGTGCTAATTCATCCTTGAGAGGGTCTGATAACCCCAGCCGATACTGGTGACGCAAGGCTGCGTCATTCCACTCCGTATCGGAGCTCCAGCGCCTGAATTCCACGGCGTAATCTTCGGCCGCTCTGCGGCCTTGTTGAAGGGAGTGCAAAGCGGCTTCTGCCGTGGCTGTTAGCTGAGGGTCTTCATACAGCTGAGACATGGCTAAGAAAAAGTCACTCAGAGAATCAAGAGATTGGGCCTTTTGCTCCAGCAGATGATGGGCCCAGGTCTGAGGCTCGCCAGTTAACAAGGATATGACGAACCCCACTTTGGTAGCCTCCAAGGAGAATGTACGGGGTTGTAATGCAAAATACAGTTCACATGCGTTACGGAACGCCCGGAACTTGCTACGATCTCCGGAAAACTTCTCGGGCGTAGGTACCTGTGGTTCTGGTGGAAGCATAACTACAGAAGGTGCTGAAACAGGGTTAGCAGATGCTGCTCCCGGAGGAGGGGCTGAAAGGGCCTGGACCTGTCCTTCCAGTCTGGTGTAGCCCTCTTGTAGGCTTTTGACGGCTTGGGTAAGACCCGCGAGATGTCTGCACAGTTCATCCATGGGGAGGCCCCCTGCCCGGACTCAGTCATGGCTGCCTGATACTGTCAGGTCCCACACTTACCAGACAGGTGAGTCCGCTTGGGCAGAGGGTAGGCTCCCTTACGTATCCGATTCGGGGCCCCTGATAGAGTAGACAGGAGGCCCACGAATGCGGAGTGGTATGAGGGCCTGAAGTTAGGATCCTGGAGCAAGATGGTCTGGCAGGCAACCGGTAGAGCTTCAGGGCTGGATGAAGCGGATGCTGAGCAGGAGCTATCAGGCTGGTCACACACAGGCAGAGGTCGGCAACGGGCTGGCAGCAGCGGTACAAAGGAGAAGGCAGAAGCAAGGTCAGACAAGCCGGGGCCGGGTTCAGGCAGCAATCGAGGGAGGTCCAAAGGCAAGCTGGGTCACAACGGGTAAACACTACTGAGATACAGGAAGACAAGGTGATCACGGGGTAAGACACGGAGCTGTTTGATCAGGCAGCACCGGATCAGAGTAGAGGCAGGCTTAAATAGGCTGATTGGCGCCAAAACGCCGCGCACGTGCGCGCGCCGATTCGCCAAAGCGCGCCGCGCCCCCGCACGCGCCCGAGCGCGCCCCCGACACCGGCGTGCACGCCCACACCACCGGACATGCCAACGGTAACGCTCACAAGCGAACGCGCGCTAGCGCGAACGCGCGTTAGCGCGTACGCGCGCACGCCTGAACGCCCGGGCGCCACCCCGCATGCCACGGCTGGTAAGCCCAGACACGCCAGCATCCCCAAGGACACGCGCCCCAGCACGCACAGAGGCACGAGCGCCAACGCGCCCCGGCACGCACCGGCGCCCAACCAGGTAACCTCTCTGACACAGCCTACCTTTTAGCCTATGAATATCTCTAAGAATATTCACAGAGGTTTCAGTGTTGTGTCAGTTCCTCTTGGAGAACGGGGTCTCCAGATTCGCCACTACCTGGGCGTCATTCCTTTCTACATGAAAAAAAAAAAAAAGGCCAAGTTTTGCTTTCCAACAGTTAAAGTGCCTGTGTGGGCTCTACTGGTTCCTCTGGTTTGCTTCCATCAGAAAAGGACGGTGATGGTCATAAGGAGAATTCTGAGATCGGATGCCTCTACTTCCTGGAAGACTTCTTGGTGTCTCAGCCTCCTGGCCGTAATGTCATTCATACCGATGATTCCTTGGGTGCAAGGGCACCGGTCCTAGTTTCAACTACAACGGAGGAAACCGGATCCGGTGCAGCTATGATCAGTGTCACGCAGTATGTATAGCAGTCCACAGTGATGGAAAGACCTTGAGGAAGTTACGAACCAGCTGACTGGATCAATGTGATGAATCATATCGGCAAGACAGCCTGGAAGGCGCACTGCGAGGGTCTGTCGGTTAAGGCAAACGGAGACTGCTAGCCAAGGAAGGTAGTCTCGAAAGCGCTGGAAGGTCAGGCAGCCTTTTTTATCACTTTGACCTTGCTACACAGAATCAATGGTGACCAGTCATCTTGCGGTTGAGCAGCAGGACAGCAATTGCGTATTTTCAGCTCCAGGGAGGATCTCGCGGCAATATGTTATTGAGAGATGTAGAACCCAGAATGTCTGGGTAGGAAGATCACCAGCAAATTAAGGAGGCAATTTACCTCCTAGGGGACTGGAATACACGGACATACTGTCCATCATGCAAGCTTGCTAGAGCATGAGGGGGAGGCTTGTCCACAGGTGGCCTACCACAGACAGGCTTCTTTGCTTCTCACAGCAAATGCCAATTTAAGAAGAGGTATGACTCGGTTTCCGCTCCCCAAAGCAGAGAACAGAAGCTGAGTTTCTCCATGAAACTGCAATCAAGCCTACTGTATATGTATTTCCCCAACTTCTCTCGTAATGAAATTGCTCTGGAAGCTGTCAAGAATGAGCATGGTAGTCACGACCACCCCTCCATTCTGACCATAGGAGTCTTGGTGCTTCCTGGCTATCTACTTCAGAATACAGAAGTTGATTCCCCTTCACACATGCACAGACCAGAGATGCAAGCATAATGGCGGGAAGGGGAAGCCACAGAACTTAGATTGCTCCGGAGTTGCTCCAAGAGTGAGCTCTACTTTGGGGGGTGCGAAAGGCACTCTACTAACAGCCTCATTGCCAAGATCTGGAACAAACTTGTCTTTTTTTTTCTATTTTGCATGGCAAGATACTATTCTTACTGCACCTCTGGTGGCAACTGTTCTGGTCTTCTTGTAGGTCAGATTGGACATGATACTTACTCTATACTCTTTTGAGGTTGCAGGTGTCAGAAAGAACAAGGTTTAATTTGGCCAAAGGCCCTTTAGTTTGCAAAATTTTGAAGACAGTCACGAGGTTTCGTCAACCGCGAGAGAGAATCTTTCACAATTAAAATCTTTCGATGCTGTTGGGTTTTTTTTCAACTGTTTACTCCAACAGGGCATTGTTCGGTTTAAGACATCGCTTACTAACCAGTATTTAGCGCAAATCGTCAAACAGAAGTCGGTTTGAGTTTCAACCCTTAGAGCTTCAGAAAAGCATATTGCTTTTGTTACAGGAGTAGAGCTGCATCCTGTAGTTCAGCTTATATCAGAGGCAGCAACAGCCCTCCATCTATCAATCATCTGTCCATTGCCTAACTTTCCAGACGTTCAAGCAAGAAGACCACACAAATTGGTAATTCCCAGAGCTTGAAAGAAGTTTCTGTCCACAATTGCTCTTTTCAGTTCATATGATAAGTCTTTCACTGTTCCAGATGGAATTCATCAGGCAAGAGAGGTTGCCTCCTGGACTTTAGCAAGATTGGTTATGCAGATGGGAAATGGGTCGTGAGCCTCCTTCAGTGGTAGGATGCATCCTCTTCCAGAGGGTTTGAGGCCTTATAGGCGGCCCAGTTGAAAGCATCTATGGATTCATTCTACAGGAAAGTGGCATGCTTTTCCTAGCATACCTTTTCAACCTTTACAGAATAGATCTGGGTGCCTTGTCATCTGTGGGCTTCGGAGGAATGACTGTTCAGTCTTCTGTCCCATTTAAAATATATATAAAAAAAATATATATAATTATTTTGGTTTGTTAAGTAGAACCCACCCTGTCAGCTAGGATATGTATCACTAGTAT
The DNA here is from genome assembly GCF_042186555.1 of Aquarana catesbeiana. NCBI lineage: Eukaryota > Metazoa > Chordata > Amphibia > Anura > Ranidae > Aquarana > Aquarana catesbeiana. The sequence continues at coordinate 328,840,776 of NC_133329.1, read as the reverse complement.
GCTGCCAAGGTGGAGTCAGGAAAACGGAAAATTGTATCATACTTACCGTAATTTTCCTTTCCTGACGGCAATCCATGGCAGCATACGGACCCAAAGGAAAACGAGGAAATCTGATGATAAGTGCCTTTATTATCAAAAACCAGAGGGGGGGACAAATTTCAATTACTTTGTAGACGTGAGGTGTACTGGATATTTTTTCTGAACACCAGAATCCCACTAGGTTTAAACTTTGAATGGGATGTTTCCCACTATTATGAATAATCTTTGATATCTATTCTTCTTGGGTCCCATACACCATCACGTTTATGAAGATATTGATGTTCCCTCACTTACTGCTTCCCCACCATATATTTCTTGTCATAACTTGCGATAAATTAAGTTGTATTGTTGATTAACAGTGTTCACACACACATACATACTTTTCCATATATACATAGTTATCACTGTAGCTATATTGTGTTAAGTGTGTTGGAACGTTTTTCTCAACCAATATGATATTATACATATAAATATTACAGATTATTTACAATTGTGTTTGACTTACCATTAACAACCTTTGAGAGTTTTTTTATGGAATTCATTCTTATTAGGATAAAACTAAACTATATATACATAAATAATTCCTTTTTTCCTTGAAATTCCATACAAAAAACCTTTTTAGGTCAGGACAAGGAATTTGAGTACATATTACTTATATGCATCAGAAACATGGTTACGTTATGTTACCATATTAAGTATACTCACTGATATCAGTTACTCATTTATAGTCCTGATAAGCGCAGTTTAAATCTCTATGCATAACATACTTTTAAATGTTGTTGTCACCATTTATTAATTACACCTTAGAGTGTTGTTTAGTAATCTCTCTTTCATAGTCTTAAATTAATCTTTTTACCTTATTGCTATTTATACACAAGATTTTTTATTTATATTTTTTCATTTTTATTTTTACCGTCATTTCTTTATATTTTTGTCACAGATCGGATCAACATCCTGTCGTAAATGTTTGCTCATGAAAATTTATTAATATTGTCTCATTTTATAGTTTATTGTCGTGTAATCACCAGCATCCAATGTTTGTTACATTTTATATACAATAGTAACAACTTTGTCTCGGGGTCTTTAGATCCATTGACATCTTTATACACTTCTGTATTTTTACATCTTACACAAGTTGAGACGAGCTTGCTTCACACCCAGCTAATAGTCCCACACAGACAAGTGTTAACATCTTCATATAAATAAGCTAATTAAGATACACGTTACGCCTGACATTTGGTTTGTCTTTGGGAACAAGTTCTTGTTCGGTTAGAAATGTCTTTGATTTTACTTATATTTTCTCTTTCATACATTTGTATATACCTTGACAGACATTGTATTACTATAGATACTGCGCCCGCTCTACAAGCCAGGGACTGAATTGAATTGAAATTATTTAAGAGCGCACACACACAAGCCGATCCCGATCTTCATTTAAGCACTATGTTTTTTACATATACACATAATCAATGCCCTTTTTACTAGTATAGTTTCCTCTATTATTATTTATTTATTTTTTCGCTAACATCACATGGCGGCATATGCATATTTTTCATGTCCCGTCTTTTTAATATTTTCACTTCCATTTAATACACTTTCGATGCAGATGATTTTTTCGTTTACATAGTCATATACTAATAAGTGGCTCCTTGCGATTTATATATGTGTGTATATATATATATACATATATATATATATATATATATATATATATATATATATATAGAAACACACTTCTCATCACATTTGTATTTATGTATAGTCTACAGACTCATTGTCTTATCTTATTTAAACAATATTTTCACACTCATAATTAATTTATTTTTTCATATTTTAATTTTATTTTCATTGCTCTATCACACATTTTTAGACAATGATTCCTTTTCATTTTGACTTTCCACAACTCTTCCATATATTTTTTGACATACAATTCATTCACACACATATTGTTCACATACAGACATATAATTTATTCGTAAATAAATGTATATTTTCTCCATATACACATTCATAATATTTCTTATTCACTATCACTTTTTAGTTACATACATTTTTTATGTTTTTTTATGTGTTTTTCCCCTTTTTTCAATTCATTTAATAATTTTTACACTCATTATTTATTTTTTCTGTCACTGCTGCTTATATATCACCAACATGGGAGTTTCCTTCATAAGGCTTATCTGTCTAACAGCAGGTGCCGTAAATTAGTATAACCGGTTTCCAGCTGATACCAATTATCCATACAATTATATGATCACATGGGTTTTTACATAAGCTTTATATATGTTTTTCATTTCCATGCATGCCAACTATGAGTAAGCACTCGTTATGAGTGCAAAACGCGTCAGCTGATCTCTGTACAATTCTGCTGTGATGTTCTGTATACTTTTATGATCCAGCTTTTTGATAATAAAGGCACTTATCATCAGACCGGTGTGGAGCTTCCAGATTTGATCGTTTTCCTTTGCCTCACCTTGCATCAGCCGGCACCTGGGACTCTTCTCTTTGAAGGATTTATAGTGGTTTTGTCTTCACCACAAGCAAATGCACCGGAGCGGTGGAGCTCTTTCTCTGCTTTATCAGCATACGGACCCACCCTTGTGCGTTTCGGTATCTAGCTAATTACAAAGAATGGGGCAGGGCCTAACTGGCCTTTAATTTATACTATTTCATTGGTCCTGAGGGAGGGGAGAAAGGCGGAGCCTATCACTAGTATGCTGCCATGGATTGGCGTCAGGAAAGGAAAATTACGGTAAGTATGATACAATTTTCCGTTTTTTTTTTCAAAATTGCTACTCTTTTTTTGTTTATAGCGCAAAAAATAAAAACCACAGAGGTGATCAAATGCCACCAAAATAAAGCACTATTTGTGGGAAAAAAAAGGACACCATTTTTGTTTGGGTGCAGCGTCGCACAACTGCGCAATTGTCAGTTAAAGCAACGCAGTGCCAAATCTCAAAAAATGGCCCGGGCATTCAGCAGCCAAAATCTTCTGGGGCTGAAGTGGTTAATAAAAAAACAGGCTTACTGGCTGGATCACCAGATCAACATAGAAGAAGGAAAGCATAAAAAAGAAAACAAATGCAGCCATCACATCTACGAATTGGTAAGCTGTAACAAAATAAGTGTTTGTTTTTGGGTTTAATACTGCTTTAAGCTTTGAGGTAGACACCTCCACCCAATACCCTACAGTAATTTGGCCATTCAGGGCAAAGGGACTTTAAACACCCCCCCTGACTCACTTATACTCACCAACTTCCCCTACTTCTCTCCAGCCTCAATACTGTGTAAACTCCACATCATAACTTCCACAGGGTTGATGTTGTCACTCCCTTCTTCATGTAACAGTGTTTGGGCCTAGTGATTGGACACACAGGCCCAAGCACTGCATCATATGGGAGGGGGCACATGCTCTCCTATACCCGAAAGTACTAGGTATTTTGCATCGGCCCAGGTGGACCAACAGGTAAAATGTGTCACCTTAGTAACTGATTTACGAATAAGTCCTGAGTGAGTGAAATGCAGTATTGGGGTGGCCTTGGGTTAAACTGTGCACGGTGTTGCCTATTTAATAAAACAAGTTGGATTTAATTGATGTCATAGGTGTGCGGCCAATCTGTATGAATGGAAATGCTATATGTCCTTGGACTTAGACATCCACCTGTCTCACAAGACAAGGGAGTGATTGGGCAATTTGAAAGCAGTGAGGTGCAGGTTGAGCTCTCAGCTCTTAGTAACTGAAGTCTGAACTGTAGAAGGCAGGTGCTGCAAATGTCTTACTGGAATACCCGAAATTGCTGTTTTTTCTTGGAGCTCAAGCAGTGGTTCACGACAGCAAGTAACTTGAGCAGTCCAGGGACAAGGTCATCCAGCTCCCATGACAAAGATTCCAAACTTCGCCCTTCCCTCCCCAGCTCATAATGTGCAAGCTTAGGGGATCCTACATCAAGCAGTCACTTGCTTGTCAAAATCACTGCCACTGTCACTACTCCTGTCAGCTTTGCAAAAGAAGGAAGGCACACTTAGTAAACCATTACGCCCAGAGCAGCCGCGCCTCCTGCCTACCCCTTGTCCTGGTCCTGACCTTAGGGTAAAAGCTTGACAGTTAATGTGCTTTGAGAACAGTGAATGCAGGCAATGAAGTTGTCAGATATGTCATGCACTCCCATGGTTACAAGGGCACTCGAGAGATATGAAAGCATTAGATGCCTAAATGTGACAAGGAGGGCTAGGGTAGACTGGAATTTTTTATTTTTAGAATAATTTAAATTGGATTCTTTGTGCTAACATCGCAAAACCAGTATGAAATAATAACATTGAGACATTTTGTTTCCACCCTACAGTGGAAACAAACTTCATACCTGTGCAGTGCGTTTGCATTTTAATCTGGAACTTCAATACAGACTGACAGTGCATACAAACAAGAACAAAACAAAATACAGTAATTTTTTATTTCTATGAGAAAAGTAACTAATAAAAACAGAGCCATAAATGCCATTACCCAAAAACATGCTATTTAAAAACAAGAACAAGAGTTTAACAAATTACAACTTAACAGGCATGGTGTTGTATAACCTACAAAAAAAGGGGGAAAAAAAGGATACAAATATTGTGGCACAACACTATCCATAGATTTGAGTATACCTAATGGAAAGTGAGGCATGGGATAGAAAGTGCATCATATTTAGAGAGATGTGCGGTGTAGATGTATATGTGAAGTAGGAATACACACACCTGAATAATCATAATCAAATTGTACAACAATATAACTACGGAACTAGTAGTTGCAATGTCCGACATGCAAATTAGAACGTACATTCAAAATAGAAGAGTCATAAACCAAATAAACCTCCAGAGAAAAAACGTTTCAAGCTGCATTCACATGTTCAGAGTAGTAAATCAGAGTGCAACACTGGCGTTGGCTTTGATCCTGGAGTTGCCAAAGAAGCACGGCCTTTAATAATAGTGCAAAGAGCCATGATGTGCCACTGCTCATGGCAGCCAACCACATTTTCTCCTACAGCAGTTTATTGTAGCTAGACCGATGAAACACAAATTCTGGTGCTTCCTTATGGAATGCTCTTTGTCTGTCTAAAGACCAAAGTGTTTTGGGCAGCCAGGAATTACTCTAATGTCCGTTCCTTTTTTTGGGGGGTGAATGGCAATGACAGCCAAAAAATGTATTACCAACGAAACCAAAAGATTTGCAGCTCTGTGGTTACCTAAAGTATGTATACCATTGACAGGAGCTATTTTGTGTAGGCAAGATTTAAGGGAATGCAGCCTATTCATCTGTTACCTATCAGTAACCACACACAGGACCTTTGGTTCTTTTTAAATAGACAAGCCTCATCTGCCATATGGCTGTTACAACATAAAAAATGGCTGCATGGATCACATGAAAATGGTAGGATTTTATTAGAGGGATCTAGGTGAAAAGCAAACGGTGGAGAATAAATTCAAAGTGTCCCAAACTACAACACTAGTGCTTGTGATATAAACTACTAGTAGGCACTGCTGGCTGCAGTCTTTTGTAACTACTAAAAGTGGCTTTGTTAAGAATACTTGAATACAAGTCTGTATAAAAACAATTCATTCAGGCCATAAGCAGGGACAGATTTCTAAATGGTACAAAATGGCAGATGTAAGTCTCCTTCTTATATAGTCGCATGTGTACCTGAGCTGAGAGTAAAACATAGCAAGCACTTCTAAAGTTACTATGGATTCTTCACTTCTTAACCATTGTCCTGTGAGTGCAATTTAATGGGAAAGGGTTAGCTAATGTACTGGGCACACTATCACAAGGCATAATCATATATTCATAAAGATATTCTTTTGTACTCCCTCTATAATACTTCAGTGATTTTTACAGCTTTCACAAGGTACTTTATTTTGTCACGTATCTATTTGTGAATATTATTAACACTTCTGAAATTAAACTGTAATTACTGGTCTTTTAAGTTACATTTATAAGATACAAACCGATAGAGATAAAGCAAAGTAGAACACAAGAACAATCAGTGTTGTGCAGAAAAACAGGCTATGGAACATAGCTTATCACGGAAATTCTTTGAAATAAACATCTGCTTTTGAAATAATGAGTTATTGGAAACATGAATATTGGCTTTCTATGTCAAACATTTAGATCAGCTGTGTGCATATAGTAGTTGCCATATGTAGATATATTCCTTGTAACACCAAGTGGAAGTAACAGTTGTGTGGAAGATGACAGAAAACAGAAGACTGTATCATACAATTTCTTAATGCTATAAGGAATTAACAGTGTGCAGCATATCAAAATATGTACATAATATGTACAGTTGCAATCTAGAGACCCAATGAACATGTCACACAACAAAGAAAAAAAGATGGTTAAAATAATGGTTAGTAACAACCTCAATTAAATTATTTAAAGTATGTATAAAGGGGGCAACAGGATTTTTCTTGGTACTGTCAAAGACATTACAACAAGATTAAAAATAAATAGTCTTTATTACATATTTCAGATATAGCAAAACACAAAATGTTTAAAAATTCATCAATAAATATTCCCACTTGGTTGGCTAAACTACAACTCTAGTAATTGCCCATACTCATAAACATGATGTATATGCAGATAGGATACATAGTTAGCCAGTACTCGACATGTTTCGCGGGTTACCCGCTTCGTTCAGTGGGGAAATACAATTCTGTAACAAAAACATAATAAGAATAACAAATAATTGTTCAATAAATATATGTATTCTTCCCAAGTGGGAATTTTAATTGATGAGATTTTAAACATTTTTTGTTTTGTTGTGTGTGAAATATGTAATAAAGATGTTTTAACTTTAATCTTGTTGTAATGTCTTTGACGGTACCAAGAAAAATCCTATTACCCCCTTTATACATACTTTATCCAATAATTTACTGTTTTAGGATGCAGGTACCAATACTTTGTTAGATTTTTTCAATATAGGAGCACTTATATTCTATAACCTCAATTAAATAATGAAAGACTCTTTAGGGGGGTTTGAGTAGGAACTTCAGAACATTTTCTATATACAGTCATGGAGTTCTCAGTAAAGGGTGATGGAACCATAATGCTAGTGTCACTGTTTCCCCAGTTCACCAGGCATATCAATCACAGCTGAGTCCAGGCCATCTCAGCCAATCCAATGGTGGGAGAAGTAGATTTCCCCTCTGAAATTATATTGAGCAGTAAAGACTAATAATTAGCTAAAATGCTACCTCACTTTAATGCTGCCTGGTAGTGTTTCCATTTAAAGTCTTACTCCTTCACTAGGGAATTCCCTATATTCCTATGAATTATTCGCTAGAGGAAAATAACAAACAGATAGGTGGTGTTATTTAGCTTCTTGTTGATATTAAACAGGAACATGGATTGTGGACTTAGCACATGAAAACTAAAGCTTGGCTTTCATAGCCATTCCAGAGGTTGGGGATGTCTTAAGCTGGTCATACACTGATCCCTCCCTGCTGTGTTACTGTATGCTGACAACAGGCCTCCGCTGTCAGAATACACTGATAAGCGCTGAAGCCAGATGGCTGCAGAGCTGATCGAACAAACATTTTTCCAACAAACCCATACATGAGAAATTGATTATTAAAGCGACTTCTCACGAACGGGAATGGCCATAGATGGATCGATATTCGTCCAGTCCCTGCTGAACCAACCAAATTTTTATCCATTTGTGGCCAGCTTTAGAGAGTTGTGTTTCTCCTCCAGTAAGGGACTGAACTATGCACCTACTTTACCAAAGAAAACAATGAGCTTTGGGTGTTTCTGGAGTGCTGAGCAGGTGGATTTTAAACCAGGTGCCCCTTCCCATATACAAAACATATGGCAGATATTCTGCTGCTGGCTATGAAGGATAAAAATGACTATACCATTGGGTATGGCTTTTTCAAGTGAAACAATTTTTCAGTTAGTTGTGAACTGTCCCACAGGAACCTAGATCTGTTCTTGGTTGTGTCAAGTGCTCTTGTGCTGTTTACACCCTTGGTCTATTTTGTAACCCTATTGTACTTTACACCATAATACAGCTTCTTTGGGGATTCATGACTGTGCAAGGCAGCAGTTAAAACTACCAAAATTATTATTACCTTTAGTAGTAAAATATTTATAAAAATAACTTTAGGTCGCATCTTAACATTACAAGGAAGATTAATATAATTGTGCTTTACTGTTAAATAAAAGTGATGTGATTTGCATATCTGCAATGGAACACCTGCTTGTTTTAGCAGCAGTCACCTCTGGATGTAGCTATTAAAATGATCAATGCCTTAGGAAAGGAAGATGACCCATAGGTTATACACTGTAGATCTAAGTACATTTGACCGTGTTGACCTGTCATGCTTACGGTTTGGTGTGTTCACCAATCATTCATCAATGTGATGCCTGACCTACTATTGACAGGGCAATATTAATTCAGAAGCACAAAATGTACAAGAAGAAAAAAACAGCTAACGAGAAAGAGGAGGTAGTCAAAGTTTTAGTATGAAGTACTCTGACCCATCATCATTGATTTTTACCTGACGAATAACAGTCGCATGTCAGTGTGGTCTTCTATAGAACAAGATCAAAACACAAGTAGACAATTAAACCATATAATACACTGGGTTCAAATCAATGGCATGAATTTGCAGGAAAAAAAAAAACATAAAATAAAAATCATAAAAAAAACCACAACAACCTAAAACACAAATGGTGCAACAATTTAAACAGCAACAAAAAATGTTGTCAATCTATTCAAAATAATATATAATTTCTCTGCATAGTTTGTTTTTCTTTCTTTGGGCAATCTGGAAATAAGCTGCCATTGGAGATTTCCATTCATTTACAAGGTGGAAAAAATAAAAATGCAGTGAATGTACATTAAGCATGTAAAATATTGGTAGTGCGAAAACAATCACATCAGGCAGGCACAATTTCCTTTGTGTATGTACATGAGAAAATGCAAACACTAATAAAAAATATGCCTTATTTATTTTCTTAGCATTAGTTTAGTAATGGACGTTTATACTGTGCATTGTAGTCACTGTGCTGCATGGGTTAAGCATATGTTTTAGTTCAGTGTTTTATCCACTGTGCAGCAACAGTAAAGAGTTTGCAAAGCTTAAATGAGTGCCGTGTTTCCTCTTGTACAAGAAGCCTTCCTACTGGCTCCTCCATAGAGCTTCACTGACACCAAATTTTCACCTCTCTTTAGCGTCAGTCTTCTGCGCTTCCAGGCAAAAGCCAAGCCATGACCATTATCTCCTCACCAATAAAGCATGGCTGCGGTAACTTAATTAAACAGCTAAGCTTATGACAGCCTTTTTTTTTTTAAATAACTTTCACGCGTGGCGGTGGTTCACTTGCAAGCTTAAGTCTTCAGCAGACATTCTACCAGTGGTTGGGGTGAGGAAGCTGGTGTGGGGAAAGAGGCATTGCTTTCTTGAGATGGCAGTCTTTTTTGGTGCAGCTCTTCCCATTTGGCACGGTTTACGGTCACCGAGTCCAGCATTGGCTTAAGTTTCCCATTAACTTTCACTAGAGACTGCAAAATAAAAAAGATAAAAGGGTCAACAAAATTGAAAGGCTGTTCTGCTAATATCATGTGGCATTGCTTTGCCTTACAGCAGTATATTGCAGGTTTGAGTCTTGAAGAAGAGCTCCAGGCTCCTGCAGAAAAAATAAAAGTCAGCAGCTACAAATACTGTAGCTGCTGATGTTTAATATTAGGACACTTACCTGTCCAGGAATCCAGCAGTGTCTTCACCCGAGCCAATTTTTCAATTGGCTATTGGGTGCTGCCGCGGCCATCCCCACTAAGGCAAATTGGCAGTGAAGTTCTTTGGTTTCACAGCCGGTTCTCTACTGCACATGTGCGAATTGCGCTTCGCTCTGTGAGTGGGCTATCTGCGGGGGAAGGGGGGGCGAACTTCCGGCTGAATTCGCCGTGGCGAACTCAGCCAGAACTGGGAGCGGGTACCTGTCAAAACCAGATACTCGCTCCCCCCCTCCTCCCCAAAAGGTGCCAAATGTGGCAGCAGAAGCGGGGGAGGAGGCAGATAAATGGAGCTTCCCCTTTTGGGAGGAGCTCCACTTTAAGCTAGCCATACATTATACAGTTTTTCTTTTAATTCAATTCCCTTTCGATTTACCTTCAACTATGTGGTGCAAGGGCCTGCCTGATTGCATACAAACTGAAAGTGTTTATGTTTAACCTCATATTATATAGTTTTGGTAAATCTAAAGGAAAATTGTACAAGAAAATTGTATAATGTATGACCAGCCTAACAGTCTGCCAACAAACATGCAGACAATGCTGGGCTTTCTCAAAAAGGACAGTATGCTTCACAAACAAGTGTAATGGATGGACCAAGTAGGCTTAATTCACAATGTCATTTTAATGTTGTTCTTCAATTCATCTAATTAAAATGTACCCCCAAATATGTAGCTTTGGCGTGGAATGGTCACACATTTGCATTTACCTGTTTAAAGCCTCATTTACTCATAAATCATTAGTTAATCTCACAAAGGGTATTTTTTCACCGCTTCAAATTGTACATTTTCCCATACTCAAACGATACACCATAGGAACTTCCCAACCTAAAGCTAGTGCTATTATCAGCTGAGCCATGCAGTAATGCTGTCAGTAATTAAAAAAATAATTTTCAGAAAAGAACAAATCATTTATTTGTAAAATAGGAATGAAATTATTTTGTTTGAAAAAAGTATATAGGTTTGTGAACATAAAAATAAAAAAAAAAATGTTTCAAAGAACCTTATACTAAAGATGTAGCACGTCAATACATTGTGATAAGGACAACATGATAACGGCCCAGCAAATTACCTTTAACAACCAGGTAAAAACTGCATATACTAGGGCCTATTCTAGTCTTGCCTCTTTCATATAAATACAGTTTCTCTGTAACATACCCTTTATATTTTTTTGTTCGATTCCCTGAAATCTTAAATCCACAATTGATTTTTTTTTTTATATAAAAGCAGGTACAGATTCAAAAGTGAGTGATAAAATATTCAAAAAGCACAAAAAAATGTACCCATTTATTTTCCCAGATGGAATTTTTATTGTTCATTCAATAACATATTACAGCCTAATTAATGGTGGAGTAATGACTTGATAAATTGTCATTAAATACCAGTGCAGCGTAAAGCTGATGTTCGCCAAAATCACTAAAATGTTGGGCTGTACAGATGCTACAAGTGTACACGTAGCTGTTTAAGACAGAATGACAAGCACCATTTACACTGACAAGCTGCAGCTATATTTAGCTTGAGTTAGACTAATCTGTTGGTAAAGAAGGACATATGAACCTACGTACACAAGAACGCAGGCCATTAGTCAGGAGACATAAATAGGATTCTTTAATAGTCGATACACAGCAAAAGCAATGTTGGTCAATAGCCAATGGCAACCAGACAGGGTTCATCTTTCAGTGCCACAAAATAGGTAAATATTTTGCAAGTAATGAGAGCAGATGGGTTGCTGATAAGTTATTTAACCTCCCTGGCGGTATGATTATGTCAGATTTTTGATGCTGAAAGCGGTACAATTATTTTGCATAGAAATTTGGTGTTTTATATTGTAGGCCTGTAATTCTTAGGAATAACGCACTTAAATCTGTCCAAACAAGAGTCTAGTAGACATCCCGGGTATGACATCCCGGGTATCTGTAAGATTACAGTGTACTGTAAGAGTAATGTGTTTTTTACTTTTTGACTTTGGCGCCATTCTCCATCCCCGTGCGTCGCAACTCTCGCAGGGAATGGAGCTCGGCACTGTGACAGATCCGACGGACACAGCTCGCTCACAGAGCGGGGAGACATCGCAGGATCCAGGGGACAAGTAAGTAACTTTGCCTGGATCCTGCCAAGCGATCCCGAGTGTGGCTTGGGGTTTCCACTTTTGGTACTGAAAATCCACCCCGAGCCACACTCGGGATTACCACTGAGGTTAATAAGCACCCATTTAGAAGTAGTGAATAGACTTTTTCAATTAAGAAACATTAGGTATAGGCACTCATTTCATAAAGCTCAACTCTGGGTTCCCCCCATAAGGCCTCTTATTGAAGCCTCATCAAGTGAATTTTTACATTTTATTTCTCATCATTTTTCCAGAAGTCTTTCCTTTTCCTCTTTAGATATTTACCTGAAGACAGCTAGAAAGTTTGATTACTTCAGAAAGAGTAATTTCCCTAGCACAGCCCCGTCTCTCCTTGCATGTCGTAGCCCTTTCCTATCTCAGAAAAGTGAGTACACCCCTCACATTTTTGTAAATATTTTATTATATCTTTTCATGTGACAACACTGAAGAAATGACACTTTGCTACAATGTAAAGTAGTTATTGTACAGCTTGTATAACAGTGTAAATTTGCTGTCCCCTCAAAATAACTCAACACACAGCCATTAATGTCTAAACAGCTGGCAACAAAAGGGAGTACACCCCTAAGTGAAAATGTCCAAACTGGGCCCAAGTATTGTGTGGGCACCATTATTTTCCAGCACTGCCTTAACCCTCTTGGGCATGGAGTTCACCAGAGCTTCACAGGTTGCCACTGGAGTCCTCTTCCAATCCTCCATGAGGACATCACGGAGCTGGTGGATGTTAGAGACCTTGCACTCCTCCACCTTCCATTTGAGGATGCCTCACAGATGCAAAATAGGGTTTGGGTCTGGAGACATGCTTGGCCAGGCCATCACCTTTACCCTCAGCTTCTTTAGCAAGGCAGTGGTCATCTTGGAAGTTTGTTTGGGGTCATTATCATGTTGGAATACTGTCCTGCAGCCCAGTCTCCAAAGGAAGGGGATCATGCTCTGCTTTAGTATGTTACAGTACATGTTGGCATTCATGGTCTCTCAATGAACTGTAGTTTCCCAGCACTGGCAGCACTCATGCAGCCCCAGACCATGATACTCCCACCACCATGCTTGACTGTAGGCAAGACACACTTGTCTTTGTACTCCTCACCTAGTTGCCATCACACATGCTTGAACCAAATAAGTTTATCTTGGTCTCATCAGACCACTGGAAATGGTTCCAGGAATCCATGTCCTTAGTCTGCTTGTCTTCACTAAACTGTCTGCGGGCTTTCTTGTGCATCATCTTTAGAAGAAGCTTCCTTCTGGGACGACAGCCATGCAGACCAATTTGATGCAGTGTGCGGCATATAGTCTGAGCACTGACAGGCTGACCACCCCACCCCTTCAACCTCTGCAGCAATGCTGGCAGCACTCATACATCTATTTCCCAAAGACAACCTCTGGATATGACGTTGAGCACATGCACTCAACTTCTTTGGTTGACCATGGCGAGGCCTGTTCTAAGTGTAACCTGTAATGTTAAACCGCTGTATGGTCTTGGCCACCGTGCTGCAGCTCAGTTTCAGAGCCTTGCCAATCTTCTTATAGCCTAGGCCATCTTTATGTAGAGCAACAATTCTTTTTTCAGATCCTCAGAGTTCTTTGTCATGAGGTGCCATGTTGAACTTCCAGTGACCAGTATGAGAGAGTGAGAGCGATAACACCAAATTTAACATACCTGCTCCCCATGCACACCTGAGACCTTGTAACACTAACAAGTCACATGACACCGGGGAGGGAGAATGGCTAATTGGGCCCAATTTGGGCCCAAATTTACACTTTTACAAGCTGTACACTCACTACTTTACATTGTAGCAAAATGTCATTTCTTTCTAGTGTTGTCACATGAAAAGATATAATAAACTATTTACAATAATGTGAGGGGTGTAATCACTTTTCTGAGATACTGTATATTATATATATAATAAAAATTATTTTGTAGAAATTATTTGTCTGGGGACAGGATCTTTTTTAACCTGCCATTATTTTCCTCAACCCCCTGAAACATACCTGAATTTTGTATGTTTCATAAACTCCTACAGCCCTTATTCCTGATGCTTGAAACATGACATCATCAAAGCCTTGGGTACACAAGAGGCAGTATTTCTTGCCACAACCCTGCTGTTGGCTTTTTTTCAGTCAGCGCAGCCAGTCTAACTTAGAGCAGCATTAAATCCAAAAACAAAAATGTTATATATTATGGCTGCATTCTTTTTTTTTTTCAGGGTTTTTTCCTTTAATTTCACTCTGGGTGGAGGGACAGTGGGGGCACTGAGAGGGTAGTGTTAAGCACAATAGTAGATTTGGATGGAGCAGACAAAAAAATTAAAGCCGAACTTAAACACTTTTTAAGAAGTTACAGCAAGTTTTTTATGTAAACGTTTTATATAAATTAATAAAAGCTGACTATTGCAAGCATCCCTCTCAGTGTTAAATAGTTTGTCTCAACCTTTCCAACTTTTGCTGGACAGCTTGGTCTATTAAAGTAGGCTATGATTGGTAAGCTGCAATATAATGCATTTTTGTTTTTGGGTATGCCGCTTTAAAGCCTGATATAGAATATCAGCTTTTAGGCAGGTGCCTACTAGGGGAATTTCTTAGAATATCAGCTTTTAGGCAGGTGCCTACTAGGGGAATTTCTTTTTAGAGGTTAAGACTAGACTGTCCAGGCTAGAAAAGGGTTTTTAGAGGTTGGCTGTGGGTTGGGTCATGCCTTCCTTTCCAGTTCACATATAAATAGGGGGAAGGCCGGGCTCAGAGTTTGGCTGGAATGGGACCACATAGAAAGCCGGAGGGTTCGTATCACCTGGAAGGATGTAGGCTATGCAACTTTCATCTTCTAACGTGGGGAAACACCAACAATGGACGCTACCAATTATAACTCACGCCTGTACAGGTATGCCTGGGCAGCCACATTGTAGTTAGTCAGGAGGACTGAGTTGCACCACACTGTAATGTTCCCAAGCGTTTAAGTAAAGTTGTTAACTGTTGCAAGCCTGCAAAAGGGTGCATGGTGGTACATGGCATATGAAGGAACAGGACCTGTAAAACACACACGGGGTACAAAAGCAAGGCCACAGCAAAGTATTAACTCGGCAGAAGAGCTGTAGCAGGAGAGCAGTTGCCATGGCTAACCATGAACTGGTGGGAATACATGGCAGCCAGTCAATAAGCGTGGTACCTGGTGTAGGTAACAAGTCCTCCGGTAGCAAAGGAGTGTGTTTTGGCTCCCTCCCTAGTGGTCTGTTCCCCAAAAGCAATTGGGACTGAACCCACAGTATGGAGACCCCATATACCTAGCCGCATGGCATGGGTGAGAGACGGAGTTAATTATGTGCACGCAGGACGTCCACGCTAGTGCTCGGCGGGACCCCATTCTGTCACTGGCAGTGAGGTGGCAGAGATACGCTGGACTGGTGGAGAGGGCATAAGCTCTGCAGTGTCCCTCCTAAATGTAATGTTTATAGAGGAAGGTGTGTAGTGACATGGGACTAGATACCTCACAGAGGAACTCTGTATGTTACATCACTGCACTTGGTGTGCGGCTCATCTATAGGCTGGAGTACCACCATAGAGTTGACTTTCACATGGTCCTGGGCATTGGTGAACGTGTACATGCAGAGATACCCCAGTGCACGTGCAGGGTGAGTGGCCCCGTCCACAAGTTGGGACAGCAGGAATGTAATATGAAAGATGATAAAGTACTATTTAAAGCCACTCCTGTCACTAGAATATAAGTGACAAAAAGGTTTTCTTCAAAAAACATAGTTAATGCTCATCTCTACCTTGCCAATGACCCACACTGTATTTAGAGATATAGTGTGCCACCTAAAGAAACTTCTAAATCCAACACTTCTGGGTGTGGGGCCAGGAATCTGACTCTTTGGGAAATTTTGGATTCTAAAGATTCTTCAGGCAGCATACCTCTTCAATACAGCGGAGATTGGCAGCAAAGGAGAGATGAGTATTAACTATCTTATTTGCAGAGGGCATTTTTTTGGTATTCTTGATTTAGTGATTATAAATAGTATAAATAATATGAATACCCATATGTGCTAAACAAATCTTTTATACTTTCTTTGAGTTGTGGTGGTCTGTTTTATTAATCTTCCTTTCAAGATGAATGTTTTAAGCATGTAAACCTAAAAATAATTCCATACAATTCTGATTGAGAGCTTTCAGTTTGCAATACTTTTTAACTGCATAGAAAAAGGGTAAATAACCTGCTAATCGGCTTAAAGGGTTTTTTAAATCCACATACACAAATTAAAATGACCCCTCTTTTTTGTACCTGAAATCTAATTAAAAACTCATTTGATTACTACCTCTCTAACTCTGCTGCACTTATTAAATTTCGGTAATCAATTTTCTTTTATGAAGCTTCTGGGAAATTATCTGAAAAGCAACACATTTTCCTCTTCCTTGGCATGTTCTTGATCATTTCGTGAATTACGTTTCTAGCACCTGCCTGGGATCTCAATTAATCCTAGAGTTTACTTCTAAAGCCATTTAAGTTTATTTGAGTTTGGTCCAATCACCTTTTTTCCAATACCTCATCCTGAGCCCTTGGTTTTACATTCAATTTTGCTATTTGTTGAGTGGCACACACATTGATGTACCATTTGTCTTTTTAATGGCATGCCTTATGTACTGTCATCGGATTGTGAGATTTTTACAGTACAAGGCGTCACATGATCCATTAGTAAAATCACAGCTTTATATATTTAAACATGACTTCAGAAGCCTGTCTTTGCTATTATCTGAATTTAGGCTGGTGATCTGAGACTGAAAAGCATCAAAGCACCTTGCCTCTGTACTCCTCTGAAGAGCTTTAGCCTGGATGCAGTGGGCTGGCTCTTGGAGTTATACAAAGATCAAAGTACCTTGACATGTTGATGTAAATCTGGAGTAATGGACTATCCTAAATCAGTATTAAACCAAATTTTTAATATATTACAGTTTACCAATTCTTAGATATAATGGCAGCATATATATTTTTTTTCTTTCGTCTATGTTTATCTGGCGATCTGGCAAGTAAGTCTGTTGTTTTTTAAAAGAACAAGCTCTCTTGCAGTTGTATCAGTTTACAGGGATGAGACAAACCATTCAACACTGGCAGGGGTGCTTACAATCAGCTGGAGTTTGGCTTTAATTTGTTAGTGTATTTAAATCTGCTAGTACATCTACCCCCCCCCCCCCCCCCCAGACTGATAATGCTGCTGTCCAAAGGTGCCCCTATGCTCCTTCATCCAGAGTAGGGGGATGCTAATACAGAGGGTGCGTTACTGGTCACATCACCACGTGAAAATGGGGAAAGAGCCAAAAAAAAAAGAAAATGGATGCAGCCACTACATCTAATGATGAAGTGAATAGTGCAGCTGTATATCACATATACTAAAGCAGGCTTCAAAATCTCCACACACCTGCTCGCATCTTGCGAGTGAAAATGAATGAGGGCGAGCTGGGGTTGCCTCAGAGGGGGGGGGGGCTAGCACCGCCGGCAGGCGGGGTTGAATGGGAGCCGTTCTCCCAGCGATCGCCCAGAGGAAGAGAGAGGAAGAGGAGAGCCAGCCGGATCATCACAGAGCAGGGATTACCCGCTGTAACAACTTTCATTTGAAATGCCCAGTGTTCCCGGCGCTTGCTGTCACACACAGTCCCACCCCCTGGCCCGGGTACTCTGATAGACAGAACACAGGTCCAATGCCGGGACATGTGACATCTATCAAAGTACCTGGGCCAGGATGCGGGACCGTGTGACGGCGAGCACCGGGAACACTGGGCATTTAAAAAAAAAGCTGTTATAGCGACGTTCCCCGCACTGTGATGATCCGGCTGGCTCTCCTCTCCCTCTCTCTTCCCCTGCACTGGTTAAGCGGCACTGATGAGCACTGGTGAAGTGGCATTGATGGGCACTGGTGAAGCGACATTGAGGGGCACAGTTAAAGCGGCATTGATGGGCACAGGTAAGGCTACATTGATGAGGACAGGTGAGGCTGCATTGATGGGCACTGGTGAAGTGGCATTGATGGGCACAGGTGAGGCTGCAGTGATGGGCACAGGTGAGGCTGCATTGATGAGCACTGGTAAGACTGCATTGATGGGCACTGGTGAAGCGGTATTGATGGGCACAGGTGAGGCTGCATTGATGAGCACTGGTAAGACTGCATTGATGGGCACTAGTGAAGCGGCATTGATGGGCACAGGTGAGGCTACATTGATGAGCACAGGTGAGGCTACATTGATGAGCACAGGTGAGGCTACATTGATGGGCACAATTGAGGTTGCATTGATGGGCACAGGTGAGGCTGCATTGATGAGCACAGGTGAGGTTGCATTGATGGGCACTGGTGAGGCTGCATTGATGGGCACAGGTGAGGCTGCATTGATGGGCACTGGTAAGGCTGCATTGATGGGCACAGGTGAGGCTGCATTGATGGGCACAGGTGAGGCTGCATTGATGGGCACTGATCAGGCTGCACTGATGGGCACTGGTGAGGCTGCACTAATGGGCACTGGTGAGGCTGCACTAATGGGCACTGATAAAGTTGTGGTTAATATTTATTTTTGTAACTTAACTTAGGCTTCATTGATGGGCACAGGTAAGGTTGCATTGAAGGGCACTGGTGAAGCGGTATTGATGTATTGATGGGCACAGGAGAGGCTACATTGATGAGCACAGGTGAGGCTACATTGATGGGCACAGGTGAGGTTGCATTGATGGGCACAGGTGAGGCTGCACTGATGAGCACAGATGAGGCTGCATTGATGGGCACAGGTGATGCTGCATTAATGGGCACTGGTGAGGCTACATTGATGGGCACAGGTGAGGCTGCATTTATGGGCACTGGCGAGGCTGCATTGATGGGCACTGATCAGGCTGCACTGATGGGCACTGGTGAGGGTGCACTGATGGGCACTGATAAAGTTGTGGTTAATATTTATTTTTGTAACTTAATTCTGCATAAAACATTTCAGTATCGAGGGCGTGGCCAACAATGCAAGGCTGAAGATGCACTTCACTGAGCTATGTGTTCTCCCGACTCCCGCAGGCTATCGTACAGCTCACTAACTGGCTCAATACTCATGTCGGCATCTGCCTCTCAAGCCTCTGACCCTGTTGATCTACAGCAGGGTTCCATACAGCAATATCTCCTCCACCAAGTCCCGTAGGAATACCGCTCCCAGAAGGACAAGATGGCATCGAGTCGGACCCCGCTTAAAATCCTGGTCCGGCTCCACTATCCCTTCAGCTTCCTCTGCATGCCCTGACTCAGCAGAGCTAAGTGACACTCCCCTGGAGTCCTCGGCTTCTGCAGCCCAGCCAATGCTCCCAGAGGCTATGCCTATGAAGGATGGCTCAGCTGCAGCTTCCTCATCAGCTTCAGGGGGATCCTCTGGCTCTGCAACCACAGTCCTCCTCTCTGCCTTCCATGCTGACTTCGAGTCATGGGCCTCCAAGATGGAATCCTCCCTCCACACAGAGCTTGAAGCCTTAAAGCAACAGGTCTCAGATTCAGAAACTGTTGTGTCAGCTATCGCTCTTACACAAAAGGACCATGCTGCTAGAATCCTAGCTTTAGAAAATACATCCACCACCCATCACCATCATCTCCACCAATACCAGTTCTGCATTAATGATGGCGAGAACAGGAGCCGCCGGAATAACATCCGATTCCAAGGTATTCCAGAAGCAACAGCAGGTAATGACTTAAGACCAACGATTATTGGCATACTCGACCAAGTCTCAGACACTAACTCACCCATTGAATTGGACAGTATCTATAGACAAACGGGACTGCTGTGAGGAACAGAGGCACCAGTGCAAATCTATCCAGGACCCTGCATATAATATCGAACCCAGAGAGGTTCTAAGGCGCATTCTGACCAAGCTTAGTTGCAAGGCCGCACGCCCTAAGGTGAGGGGCTATCACCTGGGGGGGAGCACTTGTATGAGCGCACAGCACTTTAGTTTGTGTTCACCATAACACATGAATGGATTGTGGAAGATCTGTGGACTGTTAATTTGATCATTGCACAGCAACACAGCACTGAATTGCATAGAATCACATGGATGCAACACCAAATCGCATGGATGCTTTTTTTGTATTTTTTAACTTTTTATTGTTCGAACATTGCACTAACACCATATTGCATAGATGCAGTACTGATATGCTTGGATGCAACACTAAATCGCATGGATGTTTGTGTTGAATTATCGATTAATGTTTTAAAATTGCACAAGCTTTGTGGAATATTTGCAATACACAGGCTTATTGGAGCACTTTTACCTATTTATTCATTCATTGAAATTTATTGCACATTAACGTATAGTATAGTATTAATGTTTATTAATAGATTTTGTATATGTTAGGCACAATATCACTTTATTAATATTTTAGTGGAAATTTCTTATTTTTTTATTTTGATAAGCGCAGTGCGTGTACAATTTGGTTTAACATCATAGGTGATATCATTTGCTGCTCAGTGATTGCAGTATTCTAGTCTCCATCTCCCCAAAGTAATACATAAAACTTGGCCTGTTAGTGGGCCCTAAGGACAGGGTTGCTAACAACTTGGAGGGCCAGTTATGGGTCAAGTTGGAGGGCCACTTGAACCCAATTGATATCCGAGCTCTTCCTTCGACCTTACCAATCAACCGGCTCGGGCTCTCAACCCTTCCCGATCTCACTCGACAGACAACTCACTAATGGGATTGTACAAATTCTGCTCTTCATCTTTCACGCTCTATGACTCCCTTTTTTAGGACCCCGGCTTTCCCACCAGCTCTTCACACACTGAGGTTTGGGAACTGAAACTTCAAGACCATAGGAGACTAGCTAAAATTCTTCGGGCAGACCCTTCTTTAACGACGACAAGCACCTCCGTGCCACCAGTAAGTAGTTTACCTCAATGGCTACAGTGTCAACAGGCCCTATCGTATGTATGCTCTTTCCCTCCCTGTCAGAGCTGCAAGCTAACCCAACAGAATCTGAATCTCTGCTTCTACAAGATGACCCCCCGTTACACGCGATCTCCCAACTATACTCATTACTCTTGTAGGCGTCCTCTCCAGATCTACCCTCCTACGCCCAGACCTGGGAACTTGAGCTCCATCATTTTATCTCCCCTACTGACTGGCAGAAATGTTTCACATTAACCCATAAACTCTCTTTAGCTACTAAACTTCAGGAAACGTGACTCAAGGTTACCACCAGATGGTATATGTGCCCGTCGGCTATACATCATTTCAACCGCTCCACACCCGATACTTGTACAAAAGAACCCCTATTAGTTAAAGACAATTTGTAACAGGCAGATTGTTCTGCCTCCAGCAGGAAATTTATTAGGTTGTTTGCCTGCAATATCAGATTTGACCACAAGCCAGTTGTAAGTTTACTGCTTTTGCAGAAACTATAAACTATTTACCTTTAATAAAAATACCCATCACTTTTCAGTCTAAGCAAATGAAACAGGTGCATACTGGGTGCTTAGACTCCATCTTAGACTGAAAAAAAGGAACCAGCTGTCAGAGCACATGTTGGACTAAAACTTGCATCCCCTTGCATCCCCTAAACGCAGCATCGCTGGTGAGAATCTACAGCCTAGCTTATTCA
This sequence comes from Aquarana catesbeiana, assembly GCF_042186555.1. NCBI lineage: Eukaryota > Metazoa > Chordata > Amphibia > Anura > Ranidae > Aquarana > Aquarana catesbeiana. The sequence goes on along the minus strand of NC_133329.1, from coordinate 328,819,247 downwards.
TTGCATTTCTGTATATTTTATATACTAATTATATAAATCTGCATTTGTTTTCTCTCAATAGTTTCACCCCACCCTGTTTTATTAATAAAACTTCAAGATTACACAGGGAAATGTGTAGCGGGGACAAAACACAGATATTAAATGTTTCTTCTCTGTATAAACATACCCGTGAATATTTTAGCATATGCACATTACAAGGAAAAATGTAATGTTACTGATTATTATCTAACAAAAGTCTGACAAAGAATATTTCTAATGTATCAGAACTGTTCATCAATATTCAATGCTTTCTTTCTACATGCATGCAACGTCACCAAAATGACTGAACAATTTGTGTTGTCCAGACATGTACTGCCCATACAGGAACACCTAACCTTTAATCATTTGAAAATGTGTTAACAGTTATCCTTCACATGGATTAGAAGGCATCTTTGGTCTTATACCGATGAAGCCTTGACAAATGGGAATGGCATATACTTCTTAAAGAGCTATTAAGTTGACAGATTTTGTCTCATTTCCTAGTTTATAGGTGTGAGGTGCCCTGAACATATAATTTTACAATGATTGTGCCCTGTACTTGGAATGATATTCAATAGCAATTAAAGAGTGATGGTATCTGTGAGGAATATATATAATTCATTAGCTCCTTATTGCTGTTGTTATGGGACATCATTAGAACATTTAAAATTCTGTGGGTATTGCCAGCTCCACTGAAGTGATAGAGACATGCGGATCTTTAGTACCTGATCTTTTAATCCCAATGATCCAGACTCCATCAAGTTAAAGTGGTTGTAAAGCCTTAAGGTTTTTCACCTTACTGCAGTAAGGTGAAAAACCTTCTGTGCTGCAGCTCCCACACAGCCCAGGCCTAGGAGTTTGAGCTCCATCATTCTATCTCCCTACTAAGAGGCTGAAATGTTTCACCTGGGGGACCTTTTGTTACCTGAGGTTGATCCGATCCAGTGATGTGCATGAGCGCAGCAACTCCAGCTGCTATCCTCATTGGACAGAATGATAGCAGCAGGAGCCATTGGCTCTCACTGCTGTCACTCAAAAGCTGTGACATGGAGGCGGGGCCAAGTCCCACTGTCTGTGTCCATAGATGCAGCAGTGGGACTCGGGAGAGTGAGCTCGCATGGGTGCCCCCCATGGAAAGCGCCTTTCTGTGGGGTCACCCGATGAAGAAGAAGTGCTTAGAGAGCCAGAGAGGGACCGCAGAAGAAGAGGATCGGGGCTGCTCTGAGCAAAACCATTACATAGAGCAGGTAAATATAGGCATGTTTGTTATTTTTTTTAAAAAATGAACGTTTGCAATCACTTTAATAGCAGCAACAAATTGTTAGCTGTTACACCATACCTATGTATAGCCAGTGCCAGATTACCAAATAGGAAGATTAGGCACTGGCCTATGCGCTCCACACTGTTTAAGGGTACTGCAACAAAGGATCCAAATAATATAGATTTGCTATTGAAAGAAAATTACAAGGAATCTTTCCTAAATTGTTCACAAAAGATAGAGAAAGCTAATTAAGTCAAAGAAACAAAAACTTTACATTAGGGACTAATATATTGTATTAATGTAATATACCCAATAACAACTTAAACTGGTTGTAAACCTCATATGCATAATTTCTCCAATACATGCACCATTTTATAGTTTGTTATGTAAAAATCCAAACTGCTGTAACCTCTGTATTCTCATCTCTAGTCCATGGGCGTGTCTATGGACCGAAGCTCGGGAAGCGGAGTCATGACATTACTGGCCCCACATCCCCGCTGTACACTCACATGCTAGTCCTGGCTTAGCAGCGGGCACAGTGCTGGAAGTGTGAGCACACATCACTCACAGTTGGAAGGTGGAGCCAGTGATGAGTTGCTGATTCAGCTAAAATGTTCAGTTCAATTTTTGATTTCCTGGATTTACAACCACTTTAAAGTACATAAACCATAGGCATCAGGCTCAAATTACACTTTGTCTCTTAGCCCCCCCCCCTTATTTTATCAGAAATAAAGTTTATTGAGCATAAGAGTCAATACAGGATTTACATTAAAAATGCGAGGTGCAACAGGCACCGAACAAAGAAATAAAACGTCTGACATATTGTACTTACAGCTGAGATATTCCCAAACATTGTTATTTGCATTGTAATCATGAGTTCACATATTCATACCAGGTATGGGTGGTGGCAGTGCTTACTGAGCAGCCGTATTGACAGGGTTGGAGACATAGCTGGCATTAGTCCATACAGGTAGAGGAGTCATCCACCCATCTGTCCCAGATTTTGTTAAACTTGCCTGGGCATCCCCGGTGGGAGTATACAACTTTTTTGTATGGGAGAGTGAGATTCACTGCCCTTTTTCATTGCTGGATAGTAGGGGGGTGGCTCTAAGCCATAACTGGGCTATCTGCATTCTGGCTGTGAACAGGGTTTCCTGTAAGAATGTTGTCAGGTATTTCTCTTCCTCTGAAATGGGGAGGAGGCCGAGTAGGCACTGCGTGGGCAGAGTGACAGGGGGGAGCCAATGCGATCATGGAGGAATTTGACAATTTGTGACCAGTATTGCTGGATGGGTGGACAGGACCATATTAGGTGGTAGAATGTACTTTCAGTGTCGCCACTCCTGGGGCAGGTTGGGTTGGCATTTGGTTTGTATTTGCATAGGCGGGAGGGAGTGAGGTATGATCTATGGAGGATGTAGAGGTGAGTGAGTTGGTCTGATAGTGTAGGGGATACTTTTTGACAGGATTCCAATATTTCCCCCCACCCCTCGTCCTCCACTCACCCCCAGGTCCGTCTCCCATTTAGTTTTCAGCTGGTATGCATGGGTGGTAGCCGAGGGCAGAAGAAGGTGATTGTACAGAAAGGAGATTCATTTCTTGGGGTCCTCGCTAAGGACCATATCCGTCAGGGCCACCGATTCCAGCCTGGGAATGGAGGCACTGAATTGGTATTGAAGGGCATGTCGGACCTGGAGGTAGCGGAAGAGCATGTGATTAGGGAGGGTGAACTCATCCTTGAGGGCTTGAAATGATTTCACAGTGCCACCAGCGATGAATTGGGACAGGTATATGACGCTCTTAACAACCCATATATTGTGATCGGGGATGGTCATCAGTTCAGACAGTTGAGGGTTATCCCAGAGTGGTGTGTTAGCATGTAAGGGGGGAGCCCCAGTGATGGTTTGCGCTAACTGCCATATTTTACAGTAGTGTAGTAGCATATGTCGCCTGTCGCCTAGGCTCGGGAGACCCCAGTGTTTGCAGAAGAATATCTGGAAGGGATGGGCCACCACGTCAGTAACCAACGTACACACCAAAGTGGAGTACCGGAGCCTGTCGTGTCGATTAAGGTAGTAGAAGTGGGACAGCTGGGAGGCTATGTAGTATAATGCAAGGTCGGGAAGAGCTGTGCCCCCCAGCTGAATGGGACGTTTTAGGGTCTGCCAAGACAGTTTGTGTCTGGAGGAGCCCCATACAAACATGTTGAGTATAGGTTCCATGGATTTAAATACGTGGGTCGGGATGTATAGGGGGGCATGCCAGAACAGGTAGAGCAGCTTGGGGAGGAGGATCATCTTAACTAAATTAATGCGACCCATGACACCGAGGGGGAGTCTGGACCAGACTTGGGTTTTGTTTTTGAGGAGGTCATACATTGGTTCTAGGTTAAGGTGCGTGTAGTCCTGAAGGGATTGTGAGCACTGCACACCCAGGTACTTAAGCTTGTTAGTCCTCACTAGGGGGAGAGCCACCTGAGCGGCCGTGGGGGCAGTAATGTCTATGGAGAGGATTTGGGATTTGGACCAATTGATCTGCAGTCCCGAGAAAGTGCCAAATTGTTGAATTAGATGTAAGGCCGCTGTCAACGAAGGGCCAGCATCCTTCAGATAAAGGAGCATGTTGTCTGCATAGAGACTGAACACTTCGGTCCCATGCGGAGGCCCCTAATGTCAGGGTGTGCCCTAATGGCTATGGCTAGGGGCTCAAGAGCCAGTGCATATAGCATAGGGGATATGGGGAATCCCTGGCGGGTACCCTGGGACAGAGGAAAGGGGTTTGATATCTTGCCATTAACCTGGATCCGGGCGGTGGGAGCCTGGTAAAGGAGCTGGAGCCACCTGATGAATCTGGGGCCGAAGCCAAATCTGCGGAGGCATTCCCACAAGTAGCTCCATTCCACAGAATCAAATGCCTTGGCAGCATCCAGGCTAACCACCCCCCTGGAGCCAACGGTGTCGTGTTTGGCTTGGAGATTCATAAATAGTCTCCGGAGGTTAAATGCAGTGTTTTTATTGGGCATGAAGCCAGTTTGGCCGGCGTGTATGAGGCTAAGTACCACTTTATTGAGTCTTAGGGTGAGAATTTTGGCCAGTATTTTGACATCTAGTTGTAGGAGAGAAATTGGGCGATACGATTCAGGGTAAAGAGGGTCTTTTCCTGGCTTAGGGATCAGGACAATAAGGGCTTCACCCATGGTACGCGGGAGCGTGCCAGACTCATAAATATGGGAATATAGTGCTAGCAACTTTGGGAGGAGGACCTATTGGAATTGGGAGTAGAATTCTAGGGGGAGGCCATCAGAGCCAGGGGCTTTTGATGTCGGTAAGCTCGCTATTGCCTCCGCTATTCATTCCTCAGTTATGGGCACTTCTAGGAGCGCTATTTGGGGGTCCGTAAGGGAGGGGAAATCAATGTTCTGCAGGAGTAGATGTAGTTCGCTCGGGGGGCGGTTAGTCTTTGAAGTGTATAGGTCAGAGTAGAAACGCCTAAACTCATGGGCCACCTGAGCTGGGTCTGTAAGCGTGGTTCCAGCCTCCGATTGGAGCTGAACTACCAGGAGTTTCCCGGCCCGCTCACCATGTTCAAAGGTTTTTTGCTTGCTGAAAAATATGCCTCTTTTAGCTTTCTCAAAATGTAGATGGTCTGTGAGTCTAGAGTGTAGGCGTAGCTGGGCAGAGTTAGAGGTCGACGGGTCTGCTAGAAAGACTTGTTCAAGGGAGCTCAGTTTTTCCTCAGCCTGCTGTGAGATAAGTCTAGAGGAAGCCTTACGCCTATTTATGCGCGTAGAGAGGATCAAGCGGGCATGTAGTTTAAATGCCTCCCACACTATCCCCACTAAGGCTGACCCCGCATTGGAGTGGAAATAATGAGTCCATTCTCGTTGAACAGCTTCCAGGTCCGTGAGGACTATGAGCAAGAATGGGTTCAGCCTCCAGATGCAGGTCGGGGGGATGGAGGGCAGGCGAAGGGTAACCCAGTAGGGCGAGTGGTCTGAGAGGACCCTGACACCAAACCCCACTTCGAGGAGGTCCAGGATCAGGGTGGGGGCCAGCAAGATTATGCCTATGTGGGTGATTGCGGTTTGTGAGGGTGTAAAACAGGAGTAGGTGGTTGTGGTGGGGTGCTTGAATCTCCAGGTGTCTGTCATGGCAAATTCCAGAAGGAATCTCCCAAACCTAGTGAGTGTAGGCTGGGTTGGCGTTGTGGTGGGTGGGTGGAGTCTGTCAAGAAGAGGGTCTATAACCATATTGAAGTCCCCTAGCCATACAGCGGGCACCGTGGGATGTTGGGTCATGAAGGCCACCCCCTCCTTTAGAGCAGCAAATTGGAATGGTGGGGAATGTAAAAAGCTAAGAGGAGGACCTCAAGGCCACCAACAGTGGCGTGAAGGAAAAGGAACCTGCCCTGCCGATCCGACTGTAGGCTATGAAGCTGGAACAGAACCGACTTGGCAATTAGGATAGCAACGCCTCTGGAGTTATTAGTATATGGGGCCTGACCCAGCCCACCCAGGGTTTCTTAAGTGCCATTTGCATTTGACCCGCTATGTGGGTCTCTACGAGAACGGATATGTCTGCTCGCATAGTTTTGAGGTGGGAGAGGACGGCCTGCCATTTAGGTTTGGCTCTCAGTCCTCTCACATTCCATGTGACTAGCTTGAGGGATGCCATATTAACAGTGGCGTTGGTTGGATGTACAGTCGGATCAGCAAGGGGTGGCCCACGCTATCACCCACACATATTGTTATCATTATATACAGCAGCATACATTGAAATAAAGGTCCCGGTACATGTGGGTCAGAAGGGGCAGAAAAACGTCTGTGGCAGACCTGCAGGGCACCATGTTGGGTGGGGGGTAGATACAAGAAAAAATAGCAAATAACAGTACACATATTGCGGTATTAAAGCGGAGGTTCACACAAATATTGAACCTCCGCTTTTCGGAACCCTCCCCCCCTCCGGGGTCATATTTGGCACCTTTCAGGGGGGTGCAGATACCTGTCTAAGACACCCACTTCCGGCATAAACTCCCACGGGAGTCTATGCCTCTTCCCGTCCCCAACGCGCTGTCTGCTGGGACACACACGGGTCCCAGAGACAGCGGGGACCAGTTAGAAAGCGCAGCGCGACTCGCGCATGCGCAGTAGGGAACCGGGAAGTGAAGCCGCAGCGCTTCACTTCCTGATTCCCTTACAGAGAATGTCGGCGGCCGCACCCGAGGACCGAGGAATGATTTGGTCTCAGGTGCCAACATCGCTGGACCCTGGGACAGGTGAGTGTCCTTATTTTAAAAGTCAGCAGCTGCAGTATTTGTAGCTGCTGACTTACAGTTTTTTTTTCCTCTTTAAGCATGTCAGACAGTGCAGTAAAAAAGAGCATAGTAACTTTGCCAACTCTGGACCAGCGTGGCATATCTAACTTGTGGCAGCCCTCCACAGCTGTGTGGGCTGCTGCTGGCCAGGGAAACAGATCTTGAGAGGACAGCTAGGTGCACCATTGTTGATGGGAGGGGGGGGGGAATAAACGTGGGGGTGCAACTGGAGTGAAAGTCCAGGTGCATTCTCGGCTAACTCTGGTGGCGAACAAAAGTTATTAGAAGTGCACAATGGTGCTAGATGGTCTAGCACAGGGATCCTCAAACTACGGCCCTCCAGCTGTTGCAGAACTACATGTCCCATGAGGCATTGTAAAACTCTGACATTCACAGACATGACTAGGCATGATGGGAATTGTAGTTCCTGAACAACTGGGGGGCCGTAGTTTGAAGACCCCTGGTCTAGCATATAGATGTTAAGGGGGGTGCAGGTATAGTGTTCAAGAGTGGCTGAATAAGTGCATTTGGGGGCATTGCATAATAGAGGGAGAGTTGAGAACAGCGGTATGTCTGATATATGCCGGTCCAGTGGAAAGGGGCAAAAACAGCGTGGGGACGGCTCCGGGAGTGCCATAAGTATAGCCAAAAGGGTTAAGTGGGGAACAGGCCGAGGCTAACTCACAGTTCAGAGAGGGGACATCTAGGTCAAGGTTCTCAGATTTCCAGTCCAGCAAGGTTCATCTGTGGGAAGATGCGGCCGGGATGCTATGATGGTGCAGGGGCAGTTGCATCCTGTCTTTCCAGCCATGGAATGACCACAGAGGGGTCCTCAAAAAAGTGAGCCTTGCTGTCCCGGATCACGTGGAAGCACGCCGAGAACAGCATGGGGTAGGCTAGGTGGTGGTTTCGCAGTTGTTGCTTGGCTTCTGAGAACTGTGCCCTTTTCTTCTAGACCTCGGCGGAGAAGTCCGGGAACACCGCAATGTGTGAGGTGCCGAATGAGATGTTGCCCTTTTAGCCGGTGAGGCGCAGGATGGTGTCCCGGTAGTTCAGCAGCTTCGCTATGAAGGTGCGCAGGGGGCTCCGGACGGTGGAGGTCTTGCGGCTAGGCGATACGCACATTCCACCACGAACGTGGAGGAGAAGGTCTCTCTGCCAAAGTTGGTGATGAGGAGGTTTTCAAGGAACATGGGGGGATCCGAGCCCTCAGACCTCTCCGGCAGCCCCACGAACCTAAGGTTACAGCGGCGAAGTCTGTTCTCCATGTCGTCCTGCTTACTAAGGACGGCATTTAGCTGGTATTGGAGCCGCTAAGTGGTGACCTGCAGCGGCGGGATGTCGTCCTCCGCTTGTCCAATCCTGCTCTCCATTTCGGTCACCCTCTCCCGCAGCTTGTGTATGTCTTGGCGGATGAGGGAAATGTCCACTTTGACCTCCTCCATTTTAGATGTGAGGGTCATCTGGCAGAGAGAGACAGCATCGAGGATGTGAGTAGTGTCTCTAGAGAGCGAACCTTCCTCCCCCTGAGGTGGATGCGGCGCCATCTTCTCCTGCTGGGTCCTGCTCCTCGTGGAGGAATTTGTCCAGTTTCACCAGCGCTCCCGGAGCTCGCTTCGGTGCCGACATGAGCATGGGAGCTTCTCTGAGTAATGTAGGCAGTTTATACCATGTTAGAGGGTGATTTAGCCCCACAGGATCAGACTGAAGGAGAACGTGCAGCCAGAGCTCTCACTCTGCACTCCTTACACCATGCAGCTTCAGGCCACGCCCCCCTTTTAGGCCCCTTTTACACAGGGTGGATCCGATCAGCGGACTCCGCTAGCTCTTCGGGAGATCGCTCCATTGATCTCCGCTGAGCCGGCGGATGATAGGTCCGTCTCTGCTCACTGAGCAGGGAGGAACCTGTCAGAGCCCCGCTGATTTCTATGGGGAGATTGGACAAAAACGCACATCATGTCCGTTTTCATCAGATCCCATCCGATCCGCCAGATGGATGAAGAACGTATCACTATGCGTCTGTTTTTTTATTTATTCAGTCATTGAGTGAGCGGGCTTGCTGGCCACTCTCTGCTCCCTGATGGGCAGGGGAGCAGAGAGTTACATAGTTACATAGTAGGTGAGGTTGAAAAAAGACACACGTCCATCAAGTCCAACCCATGTGTGTGATTATATGTCAGTATTTCATTGTATATCCCTGTATGTTGCGGTCGTTCAGGTGCTTATCTAATAGTTTCTTGAAACTATCGATGCTCCCCGCTGGGACCACCGCCTGTTGAAGGGAATTCCACATCCTTGCCGCTCTTACAGTAAAGAAGCCTCTACGTAGTTTAAAGTTAAGCCTCTTTTCTTCTAATTTTAATGAGTGGCCACGGGTCTTGTTAAACTCCCTTCTGTGAAAAAGTTTTATCCCTATTGTGGGGTCACCAGTATGGTATTTGTATATTAAAATCACATCCCCTCTCAAGCATCTTTTCTCCAGAGAGAATAAGTTCAGTGCTCGCAACCTTTCCTCGTAACTAAAATCCTCCAGACCCTTTATTAGCTTTGTTGCCCTTCTTTGTACTCACTCCATTTCCAGTACATCCTTCCTGAGGACTGGTGCCCAGAACTGGACAGCATACTCTAGGAGGACCAGAGTCTTGTAGAGTGGGAGAATTATTTTGTTATCTCTGGAGATGATCCCCTTTTTAATGCATGCCAATATTCTGTTTGCTTTGTTAGCAGCAGCTTGGCATTGCATGCCATTGCTGAGCCTATCATCTACTAGAACCCCCAGGTCCTTTTCCATCCTAGATTGCCCCAGAGGTTCTCCCCCCAGTGTATAGATTGCATTCATATTTTTGCCACCCAAACGCATTATTTTATATTTTTCTACATTGAACCTCATTTGCCATGTATTTGCCCACTCCATTAATTTGTTCAGATCTTTTTGCAAGGTTTCCACATCCTGCGGAGAAGTTATTGCCCTGCTTAGCTTAGTATCATCCGCAAATACAGAGATTGTTTACCCCATCCTCTAGTATGAACAAATTAAATAGGATTGGTCCCAGCACAGAACCCTGGGGGACCCCACTACCCACCCCTGACCATTCCGAGTACTCCCCATTTATCACCACCCTCTGAACTCGCCCTTGTAGCCAGTTTTCAATCCATGTACTCACCCTATGGTCCATGCCAACGGACCCTATTTTGTACAGTAAACGTTTATGGGGAACTGTGTCAAATGCTTTTGCAAAATCCAGATACACCACATCATCTCTCACCGCCTGCCCTGCATCACTGCAGTTCCGCCCTCACTGTGCAGAAGCGGGCAGCATTACATTATCTCTCCGATGCCTGGCTTCACTCTGGGATACAGCAAGTGACAATCCGCAACGTGTGGCAGGTGACGTGGAAAGTGACAATCCGCAATGTGTGGCAGGTGATAATCTGCAAAGTGTGGCAGGTGACAATACACAACGTGTGACAGGTGACAATCTGTAACATGTGGCAAATGACAATACGCAACGTGTGGCAGGTGATGTGGAGAGTGACAATCCGCAATGTGTGGCAGGTGACAATACACAACGTGTGGCAGGTGACAATCTGTAACATGTGGCAAATGACAATCCGCAACGTGTGGCATGTGACAATCCACAACGCGTGGTAAGTGACAATCCACAACGTGTGGCAAGTGACAATCCGCAACGTGTGGCAAATGACAATCCGCAATGTGTGGCAGGTGACAATCTGCAACATGTGGCAAGTGACAATCTGCAACATGTGGCAAGTGACAATCGGCATCTGGTGGCAGGTGACGTGGCAAGTGACAATCCGCAACGTGTGGCAAGTGACAATTCGCACCATGTGGCAGGTGACGTAGCAAGTGACAATCCACAACATGTGGCAAGTGACAATCCGCATCTGGTGGCAGGTGACATGGCAAGTAACAATTCACAACATGTGGCAGGTGACAATTCGCTGGTGGTGGAGTCCAAATCAAAACTGTAAGTACAAACACACATCACAAGTTGTATGAGACATGAGAGCCTGAGAGGGTCTTGCCTTGCCGAGCCCTGATTAACCCCTTACAGACCAGAAGGGTTTGCCCTTTTAATGACCAGACCATTTTTTGCGATTCGGCACTGCGTTGCTTTAACTGACAATTGTGCGGTTGTGCGACGCTGTACACAAATACATGTCCTTTTTTTCCCACAAATAGAGCTTTCTTTTGGTGGTATTTGATCACTTCTGCAGTTTTTATTTTTTGCGCTATAAACAAAAAAAGAGTAACAATTTTGAAAAAAAAAAAAACAATATTTTTTACTTTTTGCTATAATAAATATCCCAAAAAATTAATAAAAAAAAATTCTTCATCAGTTTAGGCCAATATGTATTCTCCTACATACTTTTGGTAAAAAATAAAAACACAATTAGCGTACATTGATTAGTTTGCCCAAAAGTTATAGCATCTACAAAATAGGGGATATATTTATGGCATTTTTATTATTATTTATTTTACTAGTAATGGCACCATTGCGGTGGACAGATCGGACACTTCTGACACATTTTTGGGACCATTGACATTTATACAGTGATCTGTGCTATAAAAATGCACTGATTAGTATATACATGTCACTGGCAGGGAAAGGGTTAACACTAGGGGGCGATCAAGGGGTTAAACTGTGTTCCCTGGGAGGTGGGAACTGACTGGAGGACAGAGATTGCTGTTCCTAATCACTAGGAACAGCAGATCTGTCTCTCCTCCCCTGTCAGAATGGGGATCTTTCCGTTTACACTGACAGATCCCCGTTCTGGCTTTCTGTGGAGTGATGGAGGGTGGCCCTGACAGGTCCTTTTACACTCCTATATACATGTATAGAGCCATGACAGGTCCTCTTTATACTCCTATATACATTTATAGAGCTATGACAGGTCCTCTTTATACTCCTATATACATGAATAGAGCCATAACATTTCCTTTTTATACTCCTATATACATGTATAGAGCCATGGCAGGCCCTCTTTATTCTCCTATATACATGTATAGAGCCATGACAGGTCTTTTTATACTCCTATACATGTAAACAACCATGACAGGTCCTCTTTATACTCCTATATATATGAATAATGCCATGACAGGCCCTCTTTATACTCCTATACAGGTAGACTGTCATGACCGGTCCTCTTTATATTCCTATATACATGTCTAGAGCCATGACAGGTCCACTTTATACTCCTATATACATGTATAGAGCCATGACAAGTCCTTTTACACTCCTATATACATGTATAGAGCCATGATTGGTCCTCTTTATATTCCTAAATGCATGTCTAGAACCATAACAGGTCCACTTTATACTCCTATATACATGTATAGAGCCATGATAGGTCCTCTTTATACCCCTATATACATGTATGATAACATGTCATCTTTATACTCCTATACATGTATAGAGCCATGACAGGTCCTCTTTATTCTCCTATATACATGTATAGTGTCATGACAGGTCTTCTTTATTCTCCTATATGCATGTATAGAGCCATGACAGGTCCTCTTTATTCTCCTATACATGCAAACAACCATAACACGTCCACTTTATACTCCTATATACATGTATAGAGCCATGATAGGTCCTCTTTATACTCCTATATACATGTATGATAACATGCCATCTTTATACTCCTATACATGTATAGAGCCATGACAGGTCCTCTTTATTCTCCTATATACATGTATAGTGTCATGACAGGTCCTCTTTATACTCCTACATACATGTATAGAGCGATGACATGTCATCTTTATACTCCTATACATGTATAGAGCCATGACAGGTCCTCTTTATACTCCCATATACATGTATAGAGTCATAACAGGTCCTCTTTATATTTATATTTACATGTATAGAGCCATGACAGGTCCTCTTTATACTCCTATACATGTATAGAGCCATGACAGGTCCTCTTTATATTCCTATATACGTGTATAGTGTAATGACAGGTCCTGTTTATACTTCTATATACATGTATAGAGCCATGACAGGCCCTCTTTATACTCTTATACATGTAGACCGCCATAACCGGTCCCCTTTAGTTATCATGATATAAAATAATGAATGTGGGGGCCTTTTGGTGGGCGTGATTTTTTTTTTGGGGGGGGGGGAGGGCAGCATTTCATTCTTGGTCCCAGGCAGCTCAGTGTTCTGGGCCGGCCCTGGGCCTACTCACACCACTGCAGTGCGGAAGTGCAAGTGTGTTGCCTCAAGGAATCCCATTCATTTAAATGGGCTTCTTAACATACCAATTGGCCTGCCAAAAATGCTAAATGCTAAATTTTTCTAATACCCAGCAGCTTTGTTTGATCTCTTGGGGATTCTATTAGCAAGATTTCTGCACCAGCCAGGCTAGTGACATGCACGTCCATCAGCAAAATGTGTTGTCGTGCCTTTCAGAATGAATGGCACTGCATTGACAATGTGTGTGATGCTCATTACTGTGCATGCTCCTGCAGCACAACAGTGTGAATGGAACCTCAATGCAACATAGTCAGTCTAGGTGTGCTGTATAAAAATATACTGACAAAGAACATGCTGACAGTAAAAAAGAGCAGCATGCAGAGCTCATCAGTCTATTGCTGCCCCCCCCTTGTTTAATCACAACTTGGGGGCAGGTAGGTGACCAGACTGCATTCCTTAACTGCAGTAGTTACGTCACTAGCCTGGCTGGTGCAGAAATCTTGCTAATAGAGTCCCCAAGAGATCAAACAAAGCTGCTGGGTATTAGAATCTACTAACATCTACTCTAAAAAATATATCCGTTTTTGACGGCCAAAACATCCACACAATGGACCAATAATCACTCCTGCAGCATTTTCGCTAGTGTAGTACATGGAAACGCATTTCAGGACATTTTGCTGCAGTGCAATGCAAGAGATTAGGAACAAGGCAGCGTTGTGAATGGGACTTTAAAGTGGTATTCCACCGAAAAAAAAAAAAAAAAAGCATTAATGTTCCTAAAAAGAAATTAAAAAAAAATTTGGAAAATTTTTTTTTTCTTTACTCACCTCTAAATGGCTGTTGCTAGGGGGTCTCTCGTAGTCTGCCTCCTTCAGTGCCTGCGCTGGTGACATCACTTCCCATCGGCGCAGGAAGGGCTCAGCTCTGCCCCCTCCCTCTTGTCAATCATCTGGGACACATTACAGGTCCCAGATGACTGAGTGGCCAATCACGGCGCGGCGCCACTCGCGCATGCGCAGCGGGTATTCGGCTGTGAAGCCACAGCCGGCGCCCACAGTTGCAATGCCGGCGCCACCGAACGGAGGGGGAGACGAGCGGAGCTTCTATCCCCTACATCACTGGACCGTGGGACAGGTAATGTCCGATTATTAAAAGTCAGCAGCTGCAGTATTTGTAGCTGCTGACTTTTAATTTTGTTTTTAAAATGGGAACTCCTCTTTAAGAGACTTTGGGGTTGATTTACTAAAGGCAAAATGACTGTGCAGTTTGCAAAGTGCAGTAGTACTCTGCAAGTGCAGTTGCTCCAGAGCTTAGTAAATGAGCAGAAGCTCTGCTGACTTCCATCATCCAATCATGTGCAATCAAATATGCTGTTATTTTTATTTTCCTTGCACATGATTGGGTATTCTTTGCAAAGTGAACCTTTACCTCATTTGCCAAGTTTTGGAGCAACTGCACTGGCAGAGGGCAATTGCACTTTTCAAAGTGCACAGTCTATTTGCCTTTAGTAAATCAACCCCTCTGTCAGTTAAAAAAATATCTGCTGCTATACATTACATTCCTGTCCAGTGGCGGCCCGTGCTCTGTGGGCCCCCATTCTTGCGCCCGGCCCCTTTCAGGACGCCGGATGCATGGATTCCTATGGTGGGGCGGTACTTTTTGAAGCACCTGATTAGAGCCTAATAGGCTTCAAAGTAGGGTGGGCTCAGGGCGCAGAGAGTGCTCCCTGAACCCACCCAATTGTGTGACGATAGCGAATGATGATGGGCACAAGTGGCTGCGTTTGATGGGCACAATGGCTGCATATGATGGGCACAAGTGGCTGCATATGATGGGCACAAGTGGCTGCATATGATGGGCACAAGTAGCTGCATATGATGGGCACAAGTGGCTGCATATGATGGGCACAAGTGGCTGCATATGATGGCACAAGTGGCTGCATATGATGGGCACAAGTGGCTGCATATGATGGGCACAAGTGGGTGCATATGATGGGCACACGTGGCTGCATATGATGGGCACAATGGCTGCATATGATGGGCACAGTGGCTGCATATGATGGGCACAGTGGCTGCATATGATGGGCACAGTGGCTGCATATGATGGGCACAGTGGCAGTGACCGTGTGTATGCAAGACAGCTTGAGCGGAATTCCATCTGAACTCCGTCGGAAAAACTTTCAGAGTGTATTCCGACGGGAAAACTGGTCGTGTGTACAGGGCATTAGAGTCACTTTAAAAAAATCCAGATAGAGTCTGTCACTTTGTTGCAGTCTGTTAATGCTTTCCATGTCCGTTCAGTGACAGATTTGTACATTGAGAGTTGGACTAGTATCTGTAGAACTGGCTGTCTGTCAACAACTTCATGCTGATATATTAGTTTGCATTGCACTCAAGGGTCTGACGTGTGCCATCCATTTATTCAGGAGAGATTAAGCTTCCATAGTGCAAGTACCAGGCAGGAATCTGCAGTGGTTTAATTCACAGTCCTGCTGTTCTAACAAGCCGTGCCCAGAAATGTACTGGCCTCCTCCTGAACTTTATTCCACAATAAAAGTAGTTTGATTTAAGAAGTCAGCCTATGCGCTTTGCATACAAAGCGGGCACTGCTATAACTTCTGCAATGAAATGCATGGAAGGGTACAAAAAAGTTATAAACTCCTAATTAATTATTGGACGCTCATTCCTGTATTAAGCAAAATGAATTGCTGAGGAGCACAGAGCATGTGCACTGAAAACTCCATACGTTTTTACATCATTTTAACTACAATTACTGTATGATTCAAACTGAAAGGACATAGGCTACAAAATTGCAGTTATAAATATGAAATATTTGTTTTTATATTATTTGTGGTGACAGTTGTTGGTAGCTTGCTGTGTTTAAACATCTGGTAAAAAAGACCTGGATTTATGGAAAAGACCCCTAAACCCAGGCCTCGATTGGCCACCATAAGTCAAAGTGGTAGTAAAGCCTACCTTGTTTACTTGTACCTACAGGTAAGCCTAAAATAAGGCTGACCTGTACTGTAGGTACAGTAGATATCTCCTAAACGTGCACCGTTTAGAAGATATTTACTATAGCAGAAGCTAGTGACGTCACTGGCGCATGCACACTACTGCCATAAGGAAGACTGGGTGAAGATGGAAGCCCTGTCAGCACTGATAATGCACCAATGGAGGGCTTTGTTCTAAGGTAAGTCTTTCACAATGTGCTAGTATGCAATGCATACTAGCACCTTATGTTATTATTTTGCAGTGGACATTTTTTTTTCAAATTATTTCTTTGCGGTTTACTACCGCTTTAAGAAGGTTGTAGAGATAAGTCTTTATGGAATGTACATAATGAACATTTTATACCATGCCGAATACAAAATATATAACCTCAACAACCTGAGGTTTTAGCTGGTTTTCAGGGTTGAATTTACCCTTAGGCACAGTAGCCACATGCTTTTGGGAGTCAGAGGAAAAAAGGTGGCTTTTCTCAACATAGTTAATGGTCACACAAATGTTTCCATCATCAGAAAGAATAGTTGTCACCCTAAATTCATTTACACAATATCACAATATTATTAGTCACATTAGAGCCAGGAAAGAAGTAAATGACCAATGTAAAGGAGGGGAAGGGGTTCCTAGCACAAGGGTGTTACTTAGCATGGCAAACTTATATTCTCTGGTGTTAAAAATCCAGGCCTTGGTGTTGTCACAATAAAAAGGGCCTTGTTCCAGCCCCAAAAGTAGGTAGAGCTTACTCCCAAAGGGGGTACAACCTTTTAGGTCAGTGATGGCGAACCTTGGCACTCCAGATGTTTTGGAACTACATTTTCAATGATGCTCATGTACTCTGTAGTGTAGTTGAGCATCATGGGAAATAAAGTTCCAAAACATCTGGGGTGCCAAGGTTTGCCATCACTGCTCTAGGTAGTACCACACTCTCTAACACACCAAGGATGAAGGAAAGGTTATTCATTTATGCAACATGCCCAGCATAGCAAACAATAGTAAACAACAACAAACAAGAGGCAAATAACAACTGCACCAATAACACACTCTGCAAATAAGATACATTTAAAAAACACATTTATAAAGCATAACCAAAACTTGCTTTAAAGCGGGGGTCCACCTATCTATCGTTTTTTTTTTTTTTAGTTCATTCACAAACTTTTCTTCTCAGCGTTACATACTCACATATTGTGTGAAATATGTCCACCTGTGTCAGATTTCGTCGGAAAGAATAACTTATATTATTCACTGCAGGCGGTTTCCATCTTCATTGTGGGCATTTGAAGCCCACAAGCATTTATTTCCTGGATGTGGTGAATGCTGTGCTCCCAGCATTCACCGCTCGTTCCCGCACATGCTCAGTGGCATCCTGGGAAGCCTGAGACTAGCTCCCAGGAGTCTGGGAGAGGCTAGAAACACGCCTACTCCCACGGGAGGAGAACCAGGAAGTGCAAAGAAGAATAGAAAAATAAAAGGAAATTACGGCAATTTAAATTTTTTTAAATGGCATGTCAGCATCTAGGCAAGGAAGAGAATACATACAGATATTATTCAAAATTTGGGTGGAACCCCGCTTTAAGGGGGCAAAGTCTATACATCCTAGGCCCTGACTTATGGAGGTGCCCTAAATATAGACGATATACACATAGTGGTCATAAGTCACAGTCCCTTCTTATCACCTCCCCAGTCTAGTGGTAGATATCTGTTGGTGGCTGGTGTTGGGACCCAAGTCTATGTTGAAGCACGCTAAACAGGGTTTTTGTAATTCCAAGGGGAAAATAGGAATACTCTTAAGAACAAATCCCTGATCGAGAAACAGTCTCTCACCAGCCAGTCCCCTACCTGTGGTCTCATTGGTCCCCCCCCTTCAGGACACAATCCTCTTTGCACACTCAGCAGTCCCTTCGACAGTGATAGTCTCTCTACAGGTGCAACAATTCAGTCCTGATCCAGCAACTCAGCAGGGTCCCCAGGAGTTTCACTCAGCGCCTCTCTCAATGGCTCTTCTTGTGAGTCTTTCTCCCACACATTCCACCTTTCCAAGTCCTTTACCTCCCTCTTGGTGACACTGTCCTCTGGGATTTCTAGCCCTACACAGCCCTTCTAAATAGAGGTCACCTTCCTTGGTACCACATTTCCCATCAATCTTTGTGCTCCTCCTATGGGTGGACAGAAAATGGGCATGGCTTCTGTTGCAAAGGCAGCCAATGGGAGCGCTTGTTTCCCCTGCTCCTGAGCACTGTAATTTGCCTGTTGGGCCCGGTGGGTGGGTTTTCCTCTGGCAACTGAAACTGCAGACATGACAGTCTCTGACTCTCCCTTCCCTGTAAGGTCATACAGTTCTCTTATTCCAGGGAATGGGCAGTGTGTGGCCTGTTAGCTCCCAGGGATATACAGCTGCAGTGACAGTGGCACTGCAGCCCAGGTTTCAAGAATATCTATTTTTTTATAGAAAATGTAAATGTATCAATCATAATATGAACAGTATGAACCAGAGACTGCAACAATGTGTAATGGCCAACATTCAGCAATTAGTCAGCCATTCCACTTAAAGCTAATAAACATTTTCTTTATGATTATCTGCACACTGTTGTCTTTGTTGTCATAGAAGGTTTCCTTCAATCCAGATCATGGCTGCATACAAGCAGTGGTCTCTCTGCAGCAGTCTGACACACCCCTTGCTGAGTCACAGCTAAAACGCTGCAACCAATAGGAAGCTCAAGATTTACTAATTGCAATGCTGTAGTCATGGCAAGTCAGAGGGATGTGTCAGACTGCTGCTGCTGCAGAGGGGCCACTGCTCTTATACAGAGCACAATGGTTTTATTTACAGACTGTTGCCTGGAGGAGAGGACTTGTCCTTTCCCTGGAGCCAAGTTCAAGACACATTTTAATTTGATGGCATTAAAAAGTAAAAAAAAAAAAAAAAGCATTTGACACTTGATAAGTCTCTAAGTATTATAGGGGTATGTAGACAAGCGGGGTTATTTACTAGAGGCAAATCCACTTTGCACTAAAAGTGCACTGCAAGTGCACTTGGAAGTGCAGTCACTGTAGATCTGAGGGGGACATGCAAGGAAAATAAAAAACAGCATTTTTGCTTGTACATGATTGGATTATAAAATCAGCAGAGCTTCCCCTCATTTCAGAGCTTCCCTTTAGATCTACTGCGATCTACAGCGACTGCACTTACAAGTGCACTTGCAGTGCAGAGTGGATTTGCCTTTAGTAAATCAACCCCAAGGCATCCTATATCAGTATGAGTGTGATCCTTATTCCAACAACTGGAAGCAAGTTTAAACAAAACAGAACAAAACTCTTTTTTTTTTTATCTCATAGCCCGAAAATATAACTGCTCTCCTAAAAATTGACTGCACTCTCTTTTTGTTCCAATTAAACGTGACTGAAAGAAACTGCAATAATGCATAAAGAAATGACATTTACATTTCACAAATGATCCTATGTTTTTGTCTTGAAACGCATGCTGCCAGAGCCCATTCTCCTCAACATTTATATTGAACGGCAATCAATGGCTTTCTCTTGGGTTAGTAAAAGCTCTTAAGAAATCTTTTCCAGTGGTATTAATCTCATATCCAGAGCTACTCTTTCCTGATTTACCTGGCCATAGCCACAATTGCCAAAGGATTGTAATATGTTTAAGTCTCCTTTGAAGCTGAAGTGCTTCATCCATCATTGTTTTTAGTTCCTTTCTGATGCAGTATATTTTGCTATTTGTCTTTCCTGAAAATAGAAAGGCAATATAGTCATCCATTCATCATCTTTTCAGTGTGTCTTCCAGTCTGTTTTCTTTGCTGTCTTTTCAATCTTAACTTGTCGGAATTGTTATTCATTTTATCTGTTCTCATGTGCATCTCAGTTTGTGTCATTTTCATAACATGACATTGGATCCATCCTTTCTTTGGAGAATATTAGCTTGTGCTATTCATGGTATTCAGAATGGAGTATATAGTGGGTGCCAACTTAATTCATTTTTTTCATCTTTTTTTACATTTCACCTTTGTTCTTGAAGCCTAACACTATCATGGAGTTGGCCTGTTCCCTGTGCTTGCATAAGTTTCCATACTCTGGTTTCTGCCCATATTCCAAAGACATGCTGGTAGGTTAAAGTGGTTCTAAAGGCTCAAGGTTTTTTACCTTCGTGCATTTTATGGATGAATGCATAGCTCCCAACTGTCCCTGATTTCGAGGGACTGTCCCTGATTTGGAGCAATGTCCCTCTGTCCCTCATTCCTCCTCAGTTGTCCCTCATTTTATACATTGTATATAAAATTTACTTTTTATAAAAATAGTTTTCCAGTGCTAAACCTTTCATGTGATTTCTAAATTGCTGCATTTGTAAATTCCAAAAGCCAATATAAAGGAATAGTAGTGGTAAATAAAGCACTTGTGGGTTTAACCAATATTGATTTTTTTGTACAATTCTCCTTTAAGGGGGCGTGGCAAGGGGTGTGTCCTATGCCTGCATGCTTTTGCTGATATGTGTCCCTCATTCCCATCTCAAAAAGTTGGGAAGTATGTGAAGGTAAAAAAACTTCTCTGTGCAGCAGCCCGCCCCAATACTTACCTGAGCCCCATTGCGATCCAGTGATGTGCACTTGGCTCTCCGGGGACTCTCCCTTCTCATTGGCTGACACAGCAGCAGGAGCCACTGGCGAGAGCAATGAGGAGAGAGAGGGGACAGGGTTGAGTCACAGCTCTGTGGGTGAATGGACATGCAGAGCAGCAGCTTGGGAGCGACCCTGCTTGGGTGCCTCCACTGAGAGAGGAGGATCAGGGCTGCTCTGTGCAAAAATGCTGCACAGAGAAGGTAAGTATAACATGTTTGTTATATGTTTTTTAAATGCCTTTAATATCACTTTTAATCTATACTGTCAAATTTTACCCTCCTATGTGTATGTACAAGTTTGAGATAGGAACCTTAGATTGTAAGTTCCTTGAGATCAGGGACTGATGTGAATGTACAATATTTAAAGCACTGAGTAAATTGTCTGTGCTATATACATACCTGTAATAAATTTTAAAATAAATAATTAGCCCAGCAGTCCTAAAAATAAATATTGCAGGTTTTGCTACAATATCTATATGGTTTGTCCCCTGCAGACTCTCCACAATCCAGTAGTGGTCATCTTGGTTGAATAATGTCAGCAAAATCCAGCTCACTTCCTGTGAACCCAGGTGGTCATGGACATACCCCCTAAGGTTGTAACATCATGACAGCCTTGGGCTCAGTACTCCAGGTCACAAAGGCACTCAACACATCATTGTGTAAATGCCACTTTGCTTAGATGTAAGGACATTCAAAAACAAACAAAGATTCCCAGCTCACTGACCAGCTAGCCTGCAACAAAACCACATGTGTGTAACTAAACCGTTTGTTTTTAACAAGAACTGTTAGACAGGGTCAATTTGGTTTTGTTGCAGGCTAACTGGCAAGTGAGCTGGGAATTTTTGTTTGTTTTTGATGTGCTTTGCCCTTCCATGTAATACTGTAATGCTGCAAAGGCTAGTTATAGGTTAGGGTGGTTGCCATTTGTTTGCACAGTTTGTGGATTAGTGCTGGCAGGCATGGGATACCTTCAGCTGCCATTGGGACCTTGCTGTGTGTCCCGTGCGTCCCTGTACCTTTAAGGAGGGGCGGGCTCCCTCCAGTTACACCTGCCCTTAATCTACCCAACTGCTATATATGTGCTCCAATTTGGGAGACACTCAAAAATTACAGAGGTAGGACTGTAGTCATCTGGAGTGCCTTGACGTGGCCACTGCAGCTTACACATAATAATGCAAATGTGTGCGACTAAACTGTGTGTGACTAAACCCCTTGTTTTTACTGTGAACTGTTAGACAGGGTCAACTCAGTTTTGTTATAGGCTGGCTGGTAAGTGAGCTGGGAATTTTTGTTTGTTTTTGGTGTGCTTTGCCCTTCCATGTAATCCTTGCTACAAAGGCCAGTTATAGGTTGGGGTGGTTGCCATTTGTTTGTATAGAAGTAAGAACCACCCACTGGCAGAGGAGAAGATGAAGGACCTGTGATGTTAATTGGACAGCCAGAAGATTGCAGGAAAAAAATTATCTTTAATTGAATTTTTTAGAAAATAGGTGCAGGGAGAGGCTTGAAACCTGGAGTTGTGCTTTAAAAGAATAGAAATATCAAAGATGCAACTGCTATCTCTGAAGCTGCAAACTCATGGAACTGCCATCTTTATCCTTGCTTTCGGTAAGCCTAAAGTCCCTAAAGTCATACAGCCCACTCCCCACAGAAATAATTTATATATTCTTCATGACAAAATATAATGCTCCCATCATGCACATACTTCTGTAATGTAACAGAAGTTATCCAGCAAAGCGGTTACATATGGAAAGTGTGGCAAGAAGATAAGAATTTGTATTTTATTTACAGCTTTTAAAGTTAGTTCATTTTTACAGGAAAATGTATGATGGTGCTGACCAATCAGTATTCATCTGGTCCATCCTGGAAGCGCTGAAGAGGGAGAATTTACCTTTACATTTTTTCTGTAAAAGTGAGCTAACATTTTAAGAAGTTACAGTTGGAAGCTGATTGGTTGCTACAGCGAACAAAGACATTTTCTTGTTAGAACACTATTCCGTACAAGCACCCAGGACTCCCTATACTCATCCATGCTGTACTGAACCTGCTAGCACCATAGCTGAGCGCCAATGTCATATTTCTGTTTACAGACGGCAGTGGGGTCTGACTGGCTGAATCATCTCCTGGCTTGCACTGTGTGTCTTTGGATACCTAATTAGCAATATCTCTATCTCTATCAATATCTTTCACTGCTTCATATTCTCCCTTCATGTTTTTCACACTATTCTTACCTATTCACTTCGTGTTTTTGCTTTTCAGGTCCTTTTTTTTCCCCCTTCCACTGAGGTCACCCCGTCACACTCTGACCCAATCTGGGGGTTTCTCGTTGCCGGGTCTGCTGCCTGGACACGCTCCCTCATCTTCGGACCCTGGCATTGTGGGTGGGCTCTGCATTCAGGGCTGCGCCGCCTTTGCACGGACGCATTTGTAAGTTCATGGTCTTTGTGGAAGAATGTGGAATTTTATGTTTTACATTTGCCCACTCGTCCTTTAAACTACTCTAAATATTGCTAATTTCCCCTATTTATAGGTGATTAATACGGTTATGCTCCTGACGAGTGGCTATAAGGTCCCGAAACGGCGTAGAGCTTACAACTACCGTTATTCATACACCATTATTAGCTATGTATGGACGTTCCATTGTTATTGCATTTTGTCTTTGCCACTTTTTTCTAGTGACACTGCGTGCCACATATTTACTGTTATGCATTTTTTATTCATATCCTCATATGTTTACATAGAAGTCCTTGTTGGAATGTATTTTATGATTGAATAGAAATTATATTTATTGAGCTATGTGCCTACAAATGTAAACTTATGAATTTATGTATTACTTCATATTAAAAAATTGAAACTTTATTCTAGTTTGACTTCTGCTCCCGTGTGCCTCACTCAAAGTCCCACATCCTTTTTCTTTTTTAGTTTTTTTTTTTTTGAAAAAGAACATGTTTATTTATATTTATGACATACATAGATAGCGTATACAACATACAGTTACAGGAGTAAAATGCATTATGCATCAGACCAAAAAAAAAAGTGTGTTCACATTGTATCTTGGATTTGTCACTAACACAGTATTTTTCATGTAGTAACGTGACATTAAAGCATTAATTATCTTTACTGATCATGTATTGCACTAGCATATTATACATCAGGATATGATAATACTTCAAATTGTAAAATTTATCATGGTCTCCCTACAGCCTTATATTATGTTTACATTAGGTTATTCTGTACAGGCATCGCTAGTTTCTAGCCATTTATCCCATACTCGATTGTATTTGTTTGGGCATCCCCTATGTTTGTAGAGCAATTTTTTGTTGGGCAGTGACTTATTGGTCTCAGCAATCCAATTTTGTATTGAGGGGGAATGGGTCCTCATCCAGTACTTGGCAACCACTTTTCTGGCACAAAAAAGAGTTTCCTGTAAGAATGTGGCCTGGTATTTCTCGATTGTGGTGTCTGGAAGCATTCCAAGGAGACACAGCTTGGGATCCATCTGCACTGGAGAGCCCATTTGGTCATGTAGGAATTTGATAATTTGTGCCCAGTAACTCTGAATATGTGGACAGGACCAGATCAGGTGGAAAAAAGAGCATGGGTTGTCTGAGCACCTTGGACAGTCTGGGCTCTGATCTGGGCGAAATTTGGATAGTCTGGACGGAGTAAGGTAGGACCTATGAATGATATATAGTTGAGTAAGGCGGTCAGAAAGTCTAGGTGACGTCCGTTTTACATTTTCCAGTATCTCATCCCAGTCCGAGTCATCCATTGGGCCAATATCCACCTCCCATCTGATCCTAGCTGTGTCAATAACTCTTGCTACCGTACGTGTGCGTATAATGCTGTATAGACTGGATATTCATTTCTCTGGGTCATTACCTATGATTACGTTAACCATTGGAAGCGTTTGTGGGCTGGGGAGTCCTTCCGCGAATTGGGTTCTCAACGTGTGTCGTAGTTGGATGTATCTGAATTTCATATGTGGGGGTAGTTCAAACTCATCCTGTAATGATTGAAAACTTCTTACACCCAGAGGGGAAACTACTTGAAATAGGTACACTATACCTTTTGCCGCCCATGAAGTCACTCCCGACATATGCATCAGCTCTGGCAGTTGCGGATTGTGCCATAATGGTGTGTGTGAGTGAAAAAAATCCGCCCCAGTAAGTTTAATTGCAATTTCCCAGATGCTTTTGTGCTGGTGCAGCAGGGGGTTCCGAGCAGCCCAGCCCCTCCCGCTGCCCCTGCCTCTGAATATTACTTGAAGAGGGGAGCAGGTAGCTGAGTTTGGTTTTTTACGTGTCAAGGTTTGATATCTGATGCTATCAGTTTTGTGGAGGTGATATATGTGTGAGAGTTGTGCCGCTATATAATATGTGTGTAGGTCTGGGAGAGCCGTTCCCCCCGAGGAAGTCGGATTTTTCAGAATGTGCCACGCCAACTTATGTCGATTGGGTCCCCATATAAATGAGTTGAGAATATGGTCTATTGTTTTAAAGGTTTTAAGAGGAATAAGAACTGGCGAGTTCCACATTGTATACAGGAATTTTGGGAGAAGTACCATTTTGAATAGGTTGATCCTACCCATAACTCCCAATGGGAGCCTTGCCCAGGATTGTGTGCGTAGTTTTAAATATGTGAATAGCGGCTCGATATTATTAGGGAGATATTCTAAGGGCTCTTTGGTGATCTGTATACCTAAGTATTTAAAAGACGCTACTCTTTGTAGAGGGAGGGATGCAGATCGGTATGTGGGTGCTGTTGAGTCAAGTGGCATAATTTGTGATTTGTTCCAGTTTATGCTCAATCCTGAATGCCTGCCAAAGTCCTCGATAGTCTGCAGGGCAGCCTGGAGGGAAGGGCCAGTATCTTGCAGGTATAACAGCATATCATCTGCGTATAGGCTCACCGTCTCCACCAGACTCCCCAGCTTAAGACCATGAATGTCTGGATGTACCCTAAGGGATATAGCCAGAGGCTCAACTGCCAAGGCGTATAGGAGAGGGGACAGTGGGCATCCCTGCCTAGTTCCACGTTGCAATGGAAAAGGCGCTGAGGTCCTCCCGTTCACAAGTACACTGGCCTCTGGTGAGAAATATAATAGTTGTACCCACTTAATGAAGTTGGGACCAAAACCGAACCCCCTAAGGCACTCCCATAAATACTCCCAATCCACGGAGTCAAAAGCCTTGGCGGCGTCTAGCGCCACCACTGCCCTGTCTCCGACGGTGTCGTGTTCTGCTTGAATATTAATATAAAGCCTACGCAGGTTCATAGCTGTGTTTTTCCCAGGCATGAACCCCGTTTGGTCGGGGTGGATTATGGATAGAATAATACGGTTGAGGCGGAGAGCTAATATTTTGGCAAGAATCTTGATATCTGCCTGAAGAAGCGAGATTGGGCGGTAGGACTCTGGACAAAGGGGGTCTTTGCCTGGCTTGGGGATCACTACAATTACTGCCTGTCGAAGGGACTGCGGAAGAGACCCAGATTCAAAAATATGTTTATAAAGTTTTAACAATTCAGGAATTAATATTTCGGAATAGGTGGCATAAAAATCTAGAGGAATACCATCCCGCCCAGGGGCTTTAGCTGGTGCCAAAGACGCTATCGCGACCGCTATCTCTTCTGTTGTTATTGGAGCCTCCATTTCTTGCATTTGGGACAATGAAATTTTAGGGATGGGTATGTTCTGGAGGAAAGCCTGGGTCTCCTGCGCAGCAACCCCCACCTTAGATGAGTATAGGTCAGCATAATATCTACGGAAGATGTTTGTTACCGTTTCTGGATCAGATGTTATTGTGCCCTGTGGATCCGTCAAAGAGACCACCACAGGTGGACATGCATCTTGGCGTGCCAAATATGGCAGGAGCTTACCCGCCCGTTCCGCCTGCTCAAATACCGTTGTCTGGAGAAGAGAAGTTTCTGGTTAGCTTTCTCAAAAAGTAGTTGGTCTAAAACTCTCGTTTGTAGTTTAAGCAAAGATGCCTTGGCAGGTGTAGGGTCTAAGCTAAATTCCCTGGTGTCTGTGTCTAGTTGTTCGGAAACCTGTTTCAGTTTGGTTATGGATGCG
Organism: Aquarana catesbeiana; assembly: GCF_042186555.1. NCBI lineage: Eukaryota > Metazoa > Chordata > Amphibia > Anura > Ranidae > Aquarana > Aquarana catesbeiana. Next base: position 328,792,735 of record NC_133329.1, on the reverse strand, counting down.
GCCTTCAGCCTGTTTATGCGAGAGGAAATAATCGTACGGACATGTAATTTAAATGTCTCCCATACCATGCCTATTGGGGCGGTGTCACGATTTGTGTTGAAATAAAATTGCCATTCCAAGCTAATATCCTCCTGGTCATCAAGTACTGACAGCCAGAAGGAGTGTAGACGCCAAGTACGGGGCCCCGCAGGAGGAGCAATGCGCAAAGTGGCCCAGCAAGGGGCATGATCTGACAGGGATCTAGTGTGGTACCCAGAGTCCGTAAGGGTTGGTAGGAGCATGTCTGAAATTAGTACTAGGTCTATTGGGGACATAGAAGAGTGTGTTGCCGAAAAGCATGAATAGGCCTGGGTGTGTGGATGTTTACAGCGCCACGTATCAGTTAGAGAAAACTCGCGTAACAGACGCCCAAATCTGGTGATATCTGAGGCTTGGCCTCCTTGTTGCACACGTAATCTATCTACAGTAGAGTTCACTACCTCATTGAAGTCTCCCAACCAAATAGCAGGTGTTGTTGGATACTGCGCCATATATGCTAAGCCTTCATTGATAAGGCTAGAATTGTATGGCGGCGGGATATATAAGGCCATAAGTAGGTATTGCGAGCCACAGATTATGCATTGCAAAAAAATAAACCTGCCCTGGGGGTCTGTCCGCACCGAAATAAGTCCAAATGAGACCGATTTGGCAATTAATATGGCTACCCCTCTGGAGTAAGGGGAGTGAGTGGTGTGATAAGCCCATCCTATCCATGGGCATTTCATTGCCAGCTGAAGCTGGCCAGTGATGTGTGTTTCAACCAATACAACTATGTCTGCCCGATATGATTTGAGGCATCCAAAGATTGCGGTGCGCTTAACCCCATCTCGGATTCCCCTGACGTTCCAAGTCAAAAACTTGATGTCAGTCATTTCTAGCGAACAGATATTTATGTGGAATTGGTATGAGACCATTTCCCAGGGCAGGTTCGTATACTTTCCATACAGGAAATCTTGGATTATTGTATCGTATCAGTGTTAGGAAAATTCTATGTTCATCCGCCATATGTTGCATTGAAATAAAACTCATGTTCTTTAAACTTAATTGAAACAGTTCCCTTATCCCCCTCCCAGCCCTCAGCCACCCCAACTTAGCTGGGACATTAAACCCAAAACCAGTGCTTCTACCTTTGAACATCATATAAACTTTGAAAACCAAGGTAGCGCACAACACCCCAACCATCCTCAGTGGAGGCCTATTCGGCTACGCACTTGGTAGTGGGTTGAACTTTTAGTGAGGGCGAACAAACGCTGGGTTGAAACCCGAGGATGGGAGACATTCTCCTTTCCGGTTGTGGTATATAGAAATTATAATCATCCTGCAAAAAACTATCACTAGGGTCAAGAACTACTTTTCCCCCACATAACATATTATAACCTCTGTACTTCTCCTTGCTTCTTTCAGTGGTAGCGTGGTTAGCATAAGTTCTTGTGAGGTAGGAGAGAGGGCCGTATGGTGGTGGTTCATCTCTGTGGGTGTGTATCCTCACGAATACGGAGGTCAGGATTTAGCAAAGCTCTAATCTAGGCCCCGTGAGCTATGTGGTGGCGTTGTCAGAGTACGGCTCATCTATAGCTGAAACATGTGTGAAACTCCAGGCGCTGACATGTGCAACAGGCAGTTCTCTAAGCGCTGGCTTGTATTGAGAGGAAGGTCGTTCCAAAGGTACAGTAACAGCGTCCAACAAGGCCAAACCACCGCATGTTGCAGAGGTTTAATGAAGGGTAGAATGCATGTGAATGTAGTAGCTTGGGTAATAACACAGAGTCTCACCTTTACATTCCAATGCGAGGAGATCTTTCTTGGGCAGGTCGGTTCTGCTCCGCATCGCGGTGATCTAGCCACTCCGACGCCTGCACAGGATCCTCAAAGAAATAAGCACGATCATCTCCGGCCACACGGAGCCGGGCAGGAAACAACATGGCGTACTTTAAATGCTGAGCTCTAAGGCGCCTTTTTACCTCCGTGAAGCGGGCTCGCTGCCTCTGCACCTCGGCAGAGAAGTCCGGAAATGCTGACACGTGTCCCGTCTGAAATGGGATGTTTCCCTTCAGTCTGGCTAGTCGTAGTATTGCATCTCGGTCCTTGAAGTTTAATAGCTTTGCTATAAATGTACGCGGCGGAGCTCCTTCAGGTGGGCGGCGCGCTGGCATACGGTGAGCTCGCTCAACTACGAATGTACCAGAGAAGGCCTCTCTGCCATATGTAGAAATTAGGAGCTTTTCCAGAAAAGTAGCTGGATCCGTTCCCTCGGAGCCCTCCGGGAGGCCAATGAAACGTAGATTGGATCTGCGGGCGCGATTTTCTAAGTCGTCATGCTTCTGTGCCAACTGTTGTATTTGGCGCTTTAAGTCCTCCTGGGAGTGTTGCAGGGGATATAGCGTGTCTTCCGCCTGGCTGATTCTGGTCTCCGTCTCAGTAACTCTCTCACGGAGCTTAGTCATGTCTTGTCTGATTAAAGAAATGTCAACTTTTACCTCTTCCAGCTTTGTTGTGAGGGTGGATTGGCAGAGGGATATCGCCTCCAATACCTTAGCTGTATCAGCCGTCCCCTGGTCAGCTTGGGGATCTGTGTGTTCTGGTGATGAGGCGCCATCTTGCCGCTCGTGGTCCCGCTCCGTTCTTCGGTACCTGTCCAGGGACGAAGAAGCAGCTGTGTTCCTCTTTGGCGGAGACATGACCCAGCAGTTATACCCGGCTTCAAACACACAGGTGTATGATAAAAGGGTTATTTTTAAGGCTCAGGATATCGAGTTCAGGATCTACCACAAGCGGAGCTCTGGTCACTCACGTCCTATCTCATTCCCGTCCAGGCCACGCCCCCTCTTCTTTTTTAGTTTTTAATCTCTATGGTATACTATAAACAAAATATCCCATGGGAAGAATGGGATCTATCATAATGGTAGGTGAGCAGATCCAGGAACTCAAGCGGAGAGATCTCATCAATAAGATCCCAGTGAGATATAGGAAACTGCCAGGTAGCTTTAATTCTTGGGCATCTACCAAAGACTGAAACAGTTTTAGGGGGATTGATCCTTTAACTCCTGTGGGCTGGATTATGTAAGCATTTCATTACAGCAAACATCAGGAAAAACTGGATTGGGAAAATCGTGTTGTAACTCTAGTAAGATCCTTACCTGTGAAGGCTAGACAGATCAGGGGCTAAAAGCCTGAAAGAAAGGTCAAAAGCTGCCTAGGTACCTTGCGAGTATCTAGTGCCGAGGATCTTACTTTTTACTAATAATTGTAAAAAACATTTTTTACAACCTGTTGCATTTTCAGCTATGTTCTGCACATGGGACTTTGCATTGTTTTCTTTTATACTTTTGTTTTGCTCTCAATAATTTGTGAATTACTGACCTAGAGCAAGCATGTCGCCAATAAAGTATGTGGTCATCTAACCTATGTATTTGTTCCTGTTGACATTCTATGTGATAAGACAAGGATGACAATACTACAGCATACATTTTAAAACAGTTTGGTAGAGTCTTGTACTGGGTTAAGCTGGCCATACACATATAGATTTTTTTGTTCAGCCTTATCCATGCTATCCAGTGCAGATGGACAAATCTCCTGCTGTAGCTAATGTACCTTGACAGCCCTCAATTTGTGAAAATTGTGCTTGTGTACGATTGGATGCAGGCCTACAGGACCATCCGACAGTGAATTTTGGACACTTCATCAGGAACTGTCCAAAATTTGCTCCATTAACTATCTTTAGTAATACAATATGCAGAAAGTTTTCCATTTAAGTGGTACCCTTCATTTGATGCATTATTACAGCTTGAAGCTTTTGGGGCCTATTAGGTTTAAAATGCAACATTTCCTTAAAAACAGATAAGCTGTTGGAGCTTCCATGGCATTACTTGTCTACTGGAGAGACTTGTGATTCTTTCACCTTCTGATATAGTGTTTTTTTTTTTTATAGTTTTAAGGTTTACTTTTCTTCTTTATCATGGGACCAGGATTTCAGCTCACCAAAATTGTACATTAATGAAAAAAGCAGGGCTGTAGACAGTTAGGGCCCATAGTGCACAGAGCATAGTTCTATGTTCAGAGACAGATCCTCTGCCCCCACCAATCACAGGCTGAGCCCGGAGTGGATAACAGTCATTCAAATAGACTGCCTGCAGCAACTTTTCTCATAACCAAATTAAAGTTGCCTGTAAAGTCTGTGAATAAATTGTCAATAAAAAGTGTTTTTAGTTCCTGTATTTTGGCATCAGCCAATCACAATGACTAAACCACAGGTTAAAAATGGAGGGTTTAATATGCCTATGGTTGTAAAGTATAGAGTGAAGTTCTCTATATGTTATACAGTATTGCTTGAGTGAGGGCCCTTTCACACTGATCAGTTTTTCAGTAAACAAAAGAAGAAAATTGCAGTAAAAATGCATCCCTTTAAATTCTATGAAACTCTTCACACCTTTCAGTTGTGTTTTTACATCCTGCTTTCTGCATTTTTTGTGCATATTTGGTGCAGTAAAAAAACGCACCATTAAATGAATTGAAAACGTAGCAAAAATGCAGAAAAAACGCATATACGTTTTTGCAGTGTTTTTGCAATGGAGCAGTGTGAAAGCAGTCTAAGGCCCAGTTCACACTAGCCAGCACAGTGCATTCTGGTTGGTTGATTCCAGCACCCACAACTACCCACAGCTGAATTGCACTGCTCTTGCGAGACATGCAGGACTGCTGTTCATTGTGAATGGCACTTCCACGCATCTCAGCCCACAGTACGACCATGGGACCATGCGGTTTTCCTGCGGCCACATTTTTAAAAAGACGCATGTTTCTTTATTCTGCGGTTTACGCAGCACACCAATTCTTTCGAATGGGCTGCTGTGCCCTTGCAAAAGGGGGGGGGAGGCACGGCCCATAGTAGTGTGAACCGAGCCAAAAAATTCATCCCTTTAAATGGAACTCTTCACAGATGAACAAAAATGCATCAAAAAGGGCCATTTAAACATGCGCCAAAAATGCAGCAAGCAGGACTTTTAAAAACTCAACTGAAATGCAACTGACCGGTGTGAAGAGTTTATAGGATTTAAAGAGATGCATTTTTCTTCCACTTTATAACTGAAAAACTGATCAGTGTAAAAGGGTCCTTAAAGTATAACTAAATGTAAAACTTATTTTTTTTAGTTTTGGATGGAGTGGAGAGGGATTAGACTGCTTGGCAGTTTTTATTGCTGTCTGTACCCCCATTAAGGAGATTCACTCTGTCTATTTGTCCTGTTTACCATTATCATTGAAAGTAAAAGTAAAAGGAAATCCCAAATTTTGGGTTGTCCCCAGAAAAGTAATAGAGGAAATCTTCCATTGGGGACACTAGTTCTGGTGATCTGGGGGTCCCCAAGAAATTCCCTTAATTTGCAGGGATTTCCTCTCACTTCCTGTTTGGCTATGGGACAGGACATGAAAGGAAATCTCTGCGATGGGGCACAGATGGAAAAACAAAAATCTGCCAGGGGTTATAACTCTCCCTTACTCTATCGAAAAAGAAAACAAAAGTTTTGCCTATAGTTCTACTTTAAGCTGAACAAAAACATTAGCCATACTTGTTTTTTTTTTCAGATATCTTGTGAGCTGATAACATCCTGTGCTTTCGGCCTGTGCACAATGAGGGGTTATGGAGATAATGGGAGAGGAGAAGAAGAGGAGAGGTCTGTGTTCTTTACAAAGCATCAGAAATGAAGTAGCTGACACATATGTGCTTTGGAATTCAGAGACAAAAATACACCAAGTTGTCATATCAAAGATGAAGAGAGGAGCATTCTATATTTCTGGCACATCAACGGTTATTTTTCTGTACTTACACTGTTTTTAAAGAGATAACACACAGGGAAATGTGTACATATTCCAGAGATGTGCATTTTTTAAAATTTTGCCTTGACATAAATGTAGCACCCTCTGCCAATAGGTAGATGCTAGTAATAGGATTTTTGCTAGTAAGACTGTCAGCACAGGTTAATTTAGGCAGGCCTATGCTGCAAGCTAGGCCTGTCTGTTTTGATCTGGGGGCTGGGAGTGGTCAGAGTAGCAGTGGGTGTGACCACCTGTGCTCCAGTTCTGAGGCGCCTCCCTTGCTTCCAGGGAGAATGTTCTGGAAGAGGGGCTGGGCCTAGAACTGGAGTGACAGGCAGCTCATGTGTGAGCCCTGACCAATCCCCAACTGGAATTGGCAGGGGACAGGCCTCCTATATAAGCTAAGGTAACATGCCACTGGAGAGAGCTGTCAGCTGAGTGAAATGGAGGATGGAATACTAGACAGCAGCAGGAGGGCAACCGCATCTGGGGGGGGGGGGGGGGGGGGCGCTGATCGCAGGAGGAGGCCCAGGGAGAGCTGTGAGGGAACTTTGCCTTTACACGGTCATTGGCAATGTCTTTATCATCACACAGTCGTTGATAAAGAACTCCTGGAGCAGAGGGGCAGGTTAAGCTGTCGGAACGTGTGGTCCGGTCAAGTTCTTCATCAAGGACTCAGGGCAGAGAAAGGTCGGTGAGTGTTACCACAGTGGAGGGCTGGATGTGCCAGGAAGTCTGACTGAACTTTGCTTCTACACGGTCATTAGCAAAGTCTTCATCATTACACGATCAATGATGAGGAGTCCTGGATCAGAGGAGAGACTGTGGGGATTTGTGTCAAATCGATGTGGCCTGAGGGCACAGGATTTGCAAGCTGGGCTGGCTGGGAACAGTTGTCCACCATCCAACATGTACTTCTAAACTACCAGGCATCCGGGGAGAGGTGCTGCAGACCTCTGGCCTACTAGTGGCGAGCAATCAGAGCCAGCTAAAGGACTTATTCAGAGTGGGTCCTTCCTTGCTTACAGAAGAGAATGCAACATTACTTTACTTCAGAATTAAGTGCAGGAGGAGAGGAGTTTTGGGAACATCACCCTTACACCGTCAAGAGTGCTGTTCTCATCTCTTACACGGTAATGGATGGGGAATGCCTGGAGGTAATAGTCTACGGGAGTTAGGCAGAGGAGGAGCAACAGTCTGCATAGTGATGCAGGAGAAAGATCATAGTAACTAAAAATGTGCATTATCTTTTCTGGCTCTAACAATGTGCTAACTTTTACACACTTTTAAATATGTTGGCAAAAGTCAACCATTCTATGGGCATCCCATATACCCCTTTCTCTCAACCAAGTTGTATCCCCCAAATAAACAAAAACAAATCCAGCAAAAGACTGTTCACTGTCTCTGCAAGTGGTATATGGGAGTCTGGCAGCGGGGTGATTTGGTAGATGTTTGTAACCAGTGGCAACTACACCGCTACATTTGCACTACAAATGCTAAAAGCAAGTTCAATAGCACTATGCTGGGATCCTAATAAATGTTTTAGTTGCATGCATTTTCATATATGCTGTTTGTGAAAGACACATGTCATGATCAAGGTGATTCTGTATGTGTGTGTGTTGTACTACTTTAAACTTCTCAACAAATACATTTTAAAAACTTCTGCCCCCCCCCCCCCCAATAGATACATATCAAACATTGCTCAGCGACTGTGTTATTACTGGAAAATTATGGTGGTGTAAATGCTTACAACCAACTGACTTGTTGCTCCAATGTACTGAATTCCTGGGCAGTGTTTATCTGCCATCAGTGGGCGGCATGGTAGCTAAGTAGTTAGCACTCATTTGCAATGTGAAGATTCTGGGTCCTGTTTTCAATGAGGACCCTATCTCCATAGGATCTGGATGCTTTGCCTGTGTTTGTGTGGGTTTCCTTCAGCTGTTCTAGCATTCTCTAACCCCCAAAAAAACCCAAAAAACTGGTCGGTTTACTGAGTACAATTTGGTCCAAGTGAGTGTCCCAGAATGACTGTGGTAGGGACCTTTTCTCTTTTGGAGCCTGAACCAGTGAGAAAAGTATACTGTATAAATTATGTAAAGAATTACAGATTTTATAAAGACTAAGTTAAATAAAAAAATGTTCTCTAAATCTATATGTACTGGTTAAAAAAAGGATACTGTACATGAAAGCAACTTTAAAGGAGCACACTTGTGGTTTCTTAATGAGGTAAAGCAGCACGTAGATGTGAAGTTACAGTATAAGGAATAAAAAAAGAAACACAACTTTTTATGAAGGACAAATTACACAGCTTGATAACATGACATCAGCTTTCCAATTTTCCTTAAGGCATTAACAGCACCGACTTCGATGTCTGCTGCTGTGTTTTCCCTTTAGTTGAGCATCAAGCTAATAGCTGCACAGCATGGTGGAGAGACTGCAACAGAGAAGAGGCGCTGACATCATTACATCCCCGGAGGAAATCCTGGTAGAGGCTGACTGACGAGCGACATGCTGCACTCAAACTCGCCTCCTCTCAGAATGTGGGCATAAGTGATCCCCTGTCTGCCATGCCCTATGTTCTGCCCTCTCAGCAACTAACACAAACGCTTTCTACATTAACTGCAAGTAGTTAATGGATATAAATCAATGGAAAGTCACTATGCTTTGACTTGGGAAGCAACAGAAAACCATTACAACGGCTGATACAGATTTCCACATGAATCAGAATGGAACTTTTGAGTTAAAAACTACTTACTGGCCATATAAAGCAAAGGCTGCCATTTTGTAAGATGAGGAGGTGTTAGTTTCAGGGACACTCATGATATAAGCACAGAATAAGACATGTTGCTGTGAAGCCTACAAAATGCCTGCCTCCACATTGTTTGCCTCATTCTAGTGTTTGCCTCCTTCTAGAGCAATTTTCATAGCTTTATATTATATATAGTATATAGTATACTATATAGTATACTATATAGCTAAACTTAGTGGACACATTAGCCCACCACACATATTTGATCTTGTTGGGCATCCCATTCTAAATCTTTGAGCATAAATATAGCATTATTTCCCCCTTTGCTGCCAAAACTCCACTTTTCTGGGAAGGTTTTGGAGTGTGTGAGTGTGAACTTGTGCAAAAGAGTAATTGTAGAGTCAGGTTTGTTGGATGAGATTACCTGACTTGTAGGTCTTCATCCCAAAGGTATATCAATTTATCGATCGCCTTCTGTTCAACCATTCCGTTGGTATTTTTTTGTTTGATCAGCACCACAGCATTGATCTGTGTATTCTGACAGCAGGGAAGACACAATATAAAGACAAAAATGGGGAGGATTCCCCCATCCACCAATATATAGATGGGGTAATCGGGTCAGTTTTTTTGGTTTAACCTCTGGTTGAATGAAAAAAAAAAACGGACTCTTGTATAGCCAGCCTTAGGAACAGTATGCTAGCGTGGTTGATCACACAATGTTTTATTGCAGTACATAGGTAGAGTCATATTTTCAGTAAGGGTAAATTTAGACTATATGCAGTGGGACTGCATTGGGCAGCTATTCCAGCGCAGTCCCACCACACATCAAGGCAAAATCCCTTACTTCCCTATGTGCCCAGTTCACACCATTGCGTTGTGCTGCGAGGCTGTCCACTGCCTCACATTGTGCGGTTGGCAATTGGACTTTATGACAGGTCCGTGTGACATCTCAATAAAGTTTGTTAAAAAAAAAAATTAAAACAAAAAAGAAGGAAACAGTGCTATACACCGAGCTCAGTGCATTATCACTGGGCTGATCTCAGCAGCACCACACCGCAGATCAGCCGCTCCGTTGCAATGCCACTAGTGGCTAGTGTAAACATATCTACAAACCTTAAAGTTTAACTGCATTACAAAAGAAGGGGATAAAAGGGAGCCTATAAACATACGCCACTCCTAAAAAAAAGTAACAGTTTTACCTCATACAAAGGGAAACAAATGTTGTCTATCCATTCCAGCTGCAATCTAGGAAGCTCATCTTTCCTATTGCGGTCGAAAATGGCCTGTTGTGGAAAATACACATAGTTATGATGTGTTTGAACAACTGTTAGAGTACTATTTTACACGCTTCATATATATTGTTAGGTAAAAAAGTTTAAAGACACACAAAACATGTTACATAGTTACATAGTTAGTTAGATTGAAAATCTAGTTCAAACAAAACAAAACAAAAATAAATCATACAATCCCATATACACAATCCTTCACCCACAATTGATCCAGAGGAAGGTGAAAAACCCCAGCAAAGCATGATCCAATTTTCTACAGCAGGGGAAAAAAAATCCTTCCTGATCACCCAAGAGGCAATCAAATTTTCCCTGGATCAACTTTACATAAAAAAATGTTAGTACCCAGTTATATTATCTACATTTAGGAAAGAATCCAGGCCTTTTTTAAAGCAATCTACTGAGCTGGCCAGAACGACCTCTGGAGCTAGTCTATTCCACATCTTCACAGCTCTTACTGTGAAGAAACCTTTCCGTATTTAGAGATGAAACACTTTTTCCTCTAGATGTAAAAAAAGTGCCCCCTTGTCCTCTGTGATGACCTTAAAGTGAATAACACAACACCAAGTTTACTATATGGACAACTTATGTATTTGTACATGTTGATCATATCCCCCTTATGCCCTGTACACACGATCGGAATTTGTAAATCCAAGGTTTTTCCGACGGAATTCCACTTAAGCTTGGCTTGCATACACACGGTCACACAAAAGTTCTCTGAACTTTCGACCGTCAAAACACGGTGACGTACAACGCGTATGACGACACTACAAAAAGGAAAGTTCCATACGAAGCGATGATTCTGAGCATGTATGTTTTTTTGCGCGTCGTTATTGCATACAGAAGAATGGAATTTCCGTTAGGAACTTTTTCCGATGGGAAAATAGAGAACCTGCTCTCAATCTTCTGCTGGCGGAAATTCCGCCAGCAAAAGTCCGATGGATCATACACACGGTCAGAATTTCCGACCAAGAGCTCACATCGGACTTTTGCTGGCGGAATTTCTGATCTTGTGTACGGGGCATTAATCTCCTCTTCTCAAGAGAGAATAAATTCAGTTTGTCAAATCTTTCCTCATAGCTGAAATGTGATGTTGCCATGGTCTACTCATGATTAGTGATTTGCCATGGTCCACACATAATCAGTGAATGCAGGAGGAAGCATAGAGTATTATGGCAGGCACGGACTGCAAGGCCTTCATGTGGAAAGGAGCTTTGTGAATTTTCCTTCACACTTAATATACCACACAAATTTATAATAAAACGTGGCAGCAAATGCAGCTTATGCATACTCTAAAGCCTTAATAAGCTGAAAACTTTGTTTTTAATTCTAAAAATTAGCAAATAACACAGGGCAAATAAAATTCCTCAAGCTACCATATGTAAAGCCAAACATGTTTCTACTTTTAGATAAAATAGGGAATGTTTGAGACACTATTTTTTTACACCTAATTGGGGGGTGATATCCCCTCACTTCCTGTTCAAAAGGCACAGCAGGAAGAAATCTCTGTAAAGCAATGGAAAATATCTCAGGCAGGTATCACTAGAACAGGTATCCTCATTGAAAGATTGCCTCCTGTTTGGTAGAAGCTATACATTTTTGGATTTCTCCTCACTTTCTGAAACAGAGACAACGGTGGTCACTAAACATAGTGAGGGTGATCAATTTTGGAAATTGACACTAATACTCTTAAAAGAATTTTGCTCAGAAAAATATGTAGATTGCCACTTCTCCTGGTACCATTTGCCTGACTGTGGTATTGTTCCACCTATTAATATACACTATATTACCAAAAGTATTAGGATGCCTGCCTTTACACGCACATGAACTTTAAAAGCATCCCAGTCTTATCCCGTAGGGTTCAATATTGAGTTGGCCCAGCCTTTGCAGCTATAACAGCTTCAACTCTTCTGGGAAGGCTGTCCACAAGGTTTAGGAGTGTGTCTATGGGAATGTTTGACCATTCTTCCAGAAGTGCATTTGTGAGAGAAGGCCTGGCTCAAAGTCTCCGCTCTAATTCATCCCAAAGGTGTTCTATCAGGTTGAGGTCAGGACTCTGTGCAGGCCAGTCAAGTTCCTTCACCCCAATCTCGTTCATTCATGTCTTTATGGACCTTGCTTTGTGCACTGGTGCACAGTCATGTTGGAACAGGAAGGGGGCCATCCCCAAACTGTTCCCACAAAGTTGAACTTGAACTTGATTGGCCTGCACAACCCGATAGAACCCCTTTGGGGTGAATTAGAGGGGAGACTGCGAGCCAGGCCTTCTCCTCCAATATCAGTGCCTGACCTCACAAATGGGCTTCTGGAAGAATGGTCAAACATTCCCATAGACACACTCCTAAACCTTGTGGACAGCCTTCCCAGAAGAGGTATAGCTGTTAGGGCCCTTTCACACTGGGGCGGTTTGCAGGCGCTATTGCGCTAATAATAGTGCCTGCAAACCGACCCAAAACAGTCGCTGCTGTCTCTCCAGTGTGAAAGCCTGAGGGCTTTCACACTGGAGCGGTGCGCTAGCAGGACGGGAAAAAAAGTCCTGCTAGCAGCATCTTTGGAGCGGTGAAGGAGCGGAGTATACACCGCTCCTTCCCATTGAAATCAATGGGACAGCGCAGCTATACCGCCGGCAAAGCGTCTCTGCAGAGCCTCTTTGCGGTGGTTTTTAACCCTTTCTCGGCCGCTAGCGGGGGGGTAAAACCGCCCCGCTAACGGCCGAATACCAACGGTAAAGCGCCACTTACAATAGCGGCTCTTTACCGCCGATGCCGCGCCCCCGCCCCAGTGTGAAAGGGCCCTTATAGCTGCAAAGGGTGGGTCAACTCTATATTGAACCCTACGAAGTAAGACTAGGATGCCATTAAAGTAATGTGTGTGTAAAGGCAGGGGTCCCAATACTTTTGACAATATAGTGTACATGCTTATGAAGTACATGTGATGTGATGAGCTTCTTGATAATACTGTTTTTTCTACCATGAACTGCCCTGAAAACCCAGGGAAAACCAGTATGGCTTAAATCAGAACTTACTGAAGGAGTCAACTTGAGCTCTGCTCGTTCCCGGTCACCTTGCTCAAAGAACTCACTGGTCACTAATTCTGCCACCTAAAAAGAAAAACAAAAACAGTTTGTGTTTTATCTTTTACTTACCTATTCAAAAACATTTCCCATCTGTGCGTTTCTCAAATACAATTTACCAGCACAGTGGCTGTTTTTTTTTTTTTGATGAACAGAAATAAGGAAAGTGCATTACTTATAGAAACCAGTCAGATTTAATGTGTCAATTTTCTACTGTCTGCTACGAAATGAAGCAAAATTCATTCCTGCTATAAGAACACAGCCGCTTTCACAGCTCTCAATATCTCTGTAGATAATCTGTTGCTAAAATGTGGTTTATAAGATCAACCTGCACAATAACACAGAAGACAACTAAATTATAAAGTAGAAGTCAAGTCTAATTCTATCTAAACTTAAACCTGCTCCCGCCCCCCATTCTTAGCCCTATATTAACTAGCTTGTAGAGGAAAGATATATATACTTACCTATTCTCTGGGCACTCCATCCAGGCACATGATCGGCTCCTAGCAGCGGCTTCAGGGCTGAGGAGGGACAGACGACAATGGATGCCCCATAGTAAGCCTATGGGTTATGTCACCGTATAGGTATTGCAGCTGTTGTGGGTGATTTCTCCTCTTCACTGAAGCTGACCAATGGGAAGGTCACATGACCGGACCGCGCAGGAAATAGGTAAGTATACACATCTTTTCTCTACAGACTAGTTAGTATAGGGCTTAGAATGGGATTGGGAGCAGGTTTAAGATTAGATAGGATTAGACTGGACTTCCACTTAAAAAATCCATTTAGGATATACACTGAGCAAAATTATAAACGCAACACTTTTGTGTTTGCCCCTATTTATCATGCGCTGAACTCAAAGATCTACGACTTTTTCTATGTACACAAAAGGCCTATTTCTCCTTTGCCGAGACAATCCATCCACCTCACAGGTGTGCCATATCCAGATGCTGATTAGACAGCATGATTATTGCACAGGTGTGCCTTAGGCTCACAACCGCAGACCACGTGTAACCACACCAGCCCAGGACCTCCACATCCAGCATCTTCACCTCCAAGATTGTCTGAGACCAGCCACCCGGACAGCTGCTGCAACAATTGATTTGCATAACCAAAGAATTTCTGCACAAACTGTCAGAAACCATCCCAGGGAAGCTCATCTGCATGCTCGTTGTCCTCATCGGGGTCTCGACCTGACTGCAGTTCATCGTCGTAAACGACTTGAGTGGGCAAATGCTCCCATTCGATGGCATCTGGCACTTTGGAGAGGTGTTCTCTTCACGAATGAATCCCGGTTTTCACTGTACAAGGCAGATGACAGATAGCGTGTATGGCGTTGTGTGGGTGAGCAGTTTGCTGATGTCAACGTTGTGGATCGAGTGGCCCATGGTGGCAGTGGGGTTATGGTATGGGCAGGCGTATGTTATGGACAATGAACACAGGTGCATTTTATTGATGGCATTTTGAATCCACAGAGATACCGTGATGAGATCCTGAGGCCCATTGTTGTGCCATTCATCCACGACCATCACCTTATGTTGCAGCATGATAATGCATTGCCCCATGTTGCAAGGATCTGTACACAACTCCTGAAAGCTGAAAACATCCCAGTTCTTGCATGGTCAGCATACTCACCAGACATATCACCCATTGAGCATGTTTGGGATGCTCTGGATTGGCGTATACAACAGCGTGTTCCAGTTCCTGCCAATAATAAGCAACTTTGCACAGTCATTGAAGAGGAATGGACCAACATTCCACAGGCCGCAATCAACAACCTGATCAACTCTATGCGAAGAAGATGTTCTGCACTGCGTGAGGCAAATGGTGGTCACACCAGATACTGACTTTTTTTTGGACCACCCGACCCCCCCAATACAGTAAAATTGTACATTTTAGAGTGGCCTTTTATTGTGGCCAGCCTAAGGCACACCTGTGCAATAATCATGCTGTCTAATCAGCATCTTGATATGCCACACCTGTGAGGTGGATGGATTATCTCGGCAAAGGAGAAGTGCTCACTAACACAGATTTAGACAGATTTGTGAACAATATTTGAGAGAAATAGGCCTTTTGTGTAAAAAGGAAAAGTCATAGATCTTTGCATTCAGCTCATGATAAATAGGGGCAAACACAAAAGTGTTGCGTTTATAATTTTGCTCAGTGTATGTCCACAGATACCACCAACAATTACATTTTGTGGATATCTGAATTGCAGAGATTTCATTTAATCCACCCGTAGATAAGCAAGGTTACGTGCAAAACAGGCATTCTTGTTAGCAACTGAAGACAAGCTAGAAAAACTCTTTAATACAGTAATACAGTGTAATTATGTAATAAAATGAATTATATATATATTGTTTACATTAAATTGTGTTTTTCAACAATTATCAATGTAAAATAGACAAGACTATCATTAACAGATTTTAAAATTCAACATAGAAACATGACACAATTGGTCAGTTTGAAAAATCAAAGACATTTCTAGAGACGGCACTAATCCAGGGACCAATCTTCAAATCAAACTTTGAAGACTGGTCCCTGGATTAGTAACTGTGTTCCAATTTGGAATCCCAGTGTGGGAATAAACCATGAAAACTAAACCAAGCTAAAAATAGAGATGGTGCCAACAGCAACCAATTAAATCCCATGTGCATGTGGAAGTGGAACCAGCGTCGCCCTCCCCCCCCCCCCCCAATCCATGCGCCTGGCCCCTAGTTTACATGCAGATTGGATTCCAAAGGGGGATTTTTTTTTTTTTTTTTTAGAAGCACATGATTAGAGCCGGCGGCTCTAATTGGCTTAAAAAAAGGGTGGGCTTGGGGCTTGCTGTTGTCTTCCTGATTCTCTTCCCGGCCAATCCTGGCTCAGGAAGCAGGTCCTGAGACCCGATTGCCTGAGGGGAGAAGCAATCCTATTGGCTGCTGAGGAGGAGGCGAGAGGAGATGCAGGGGAAGCCACGCCGCCATTAAGCCAAGGAAGGAGGAGACGCAGGGTGAAGCCACCGCCCGCCGCCCGGAGGAAGCCCGTGACCTAGACGGGGTAAGTGCGCGTACCACTCGACTGACCGGGGGGGGGGTGCGGTGCAGGAGAAATGACTGAAAGTCGGGGTTGGGGTGGCGGTGGATGGGTTGCTGCCCCCCTCAAAAAATTTACCGCCAGCCGCCACTGAGTGGAACTAAACCCTTTTATCCTTTTCAGCCAAGAAAGCTGCCAACTTAGCTTCTGTTTGATCTAAAACTGCCATGGTGCTGCACACGTGATCAGTTATGACACCAGCCATTTGATGGTTTGACAGTTTGGTTGACAGTACAAGCTAATGTGAAAGTTAGAATTCCCAGCATGCCAGGAATGTATCTGTGTTTGAGACCGTTACATCAATGGGTTTAGTTCCGCTTTAATACTCAGATATCTAGTGAGCCTCAAGATCAAATGACAAAGCTACACAAGACACAGTGAAGCAGAGGCCGGATAGTATGAAAGACAGTTTGCCCATTCTTTGTCAGTACACCTAGAACCAATGACTAGGAGACAGTGGAGCAAACCAGTTCACTACTGTACTACTTTGGTTTTAGGCTTTTGGTGTTTGGACTGGTTGAAAACACCCAAACTGTGCAGGCACAGCCACAATGTGAACCAAGATAGATGACAGCAGTAATGCCACGTACACATGACCGGTTTTGCCATCGGAATAAACTCTGAAGGTTTCTCCGACGGAACCCTGACAGAATTCCATTCAAGCGGTCTTGCCTACATGCGTTCAAACCAAAGTCTGACCAAAGTCCGACTGTCCAGAACGCGGAGACGTACAGCAAGTACGAAGGGACTAGAAAAAGGAAGTTCAATAGCCAGTAGCCAATAGCTTCCGTCTTGTACTTGCTTCAGAGCATGCGTTGTTTTTGGTCCGACGGAACAGCATACAGACGAGCGGTTTTCCCGATAGGAATTGGTTCCGTCGGAAATATTTAGAACATGTTCCATTTCCAGGTCCGTCAGAATTTTCAAAAAGAAAAATCACATGAGGCACACACACGATCAGAATAGACGATTAAAAGCTTCCGTCTGACTTTTTCTGTCATTCTGCTCATGTGTACGCGGCTTAAGAAGCAGCTTAGAATTTTTTATGATATCTGTAACTGTGTTTCTGACAGTCAGCAACATGAGCTGTGGGTGGCCATGTATCAACCCTTGCAGCTCCACTGCCCTTGGCCATGGCCCACGTTGGCAATGCTGAAAATCCAGCCCCAAACAATATAATACAATCCTTAAATATAATTATCATATTATTAAACAATTATATCTTTCAAAAAAAAATATTGTACCAAATGAAAAGTTTGAAAAATGAAAATACAATTTGCGGAAGAAAAAAAAAATGTTCCTGGTAGAAAACTCTTCCTTTTAATACATGCTTTTGAATAAAAAAATAGGACACGGAATCTGATAGGTTACTATGGGCAATAGCTCACATTTCCTTTCACCCGTTTTCACAAAACATCCCCAAGGTTTGATTCCAACCCTCTGCTGAAAATATAAATACACTTGTCTAGGTTCGATTGTTCCAGCTCCAGCTCCTGCTGCTAATCAGTATTCTTTGTATTCATTCATATTACCCTCAGGATGTGATGGCCAATGAAGACATTTGACTGAATGAGTGGAAAGCCCTCAAATTTAAAAACTATGCAGGAACTGATTCATCATTGTCAGTATGTGACAGAGCCTGAGGTAGCTCCATGGGGCAGCCGTACGAGTTGAATGAAAGACGACGAAGCTCACAACAGAAGGAATTACAAACCCAATTTTCTTTCCATTTCTTACCCATTCTCATACAGCAATATTTTGCATAGGAAGCACACTATTGCTGTTCATGTAGCGCTCATAAACACCTCATGGACAAGAGTCATTTAACATTTTACCATTAAGAAATGTAACATTCAACAAGACAACATTGCATTTTAGCATCAGGGCATTCGTGCCAAAGTGATACATTTTACATAATTTCTTTAGAACACTAAATAGAATATAAATACATCAGGAAATTGTAAAAATTGGTCCGTGACAAAGCTAAACCAGCAATGTTGGTCATATACGTAAAGTTAAAGGATCAATTCACCAAAGATTTGATTTTACCCAACTGATCTTTTGATAACTTGAAAAAAACAATCTCTCAACACAACACAAGGAGGCGTCAATTTGGTCAGATTCTAATGGATTTTCCACCAGGAGGGGTCATCCCTTTTACATGAAAACAATTGTTTGTAGATCAATTGCCCAATCAATTTCTGAAAGTTAGGACATGGATTGTTATATAAATGACTGTAATATTACTTGTAGGAACAGCAACAGTGTGAGCATTCGTTTCTTGGTTATTTGGATATTGTCAAGTTGCATGTTAAAATGTAGCTTTCGTTTATATACAGAAAAGACAAATATTGTAGGGGAACCTTGGCTAGTTTTAAACCAATTATTATTGTTTGAAAGTGCTTCAAACAGGTTTTTAAGGATGTTTTCTATCATAATCTATAATCTTCTACACCTGTTTGGCTTATAAATTGGGACTAGGAGCTGTGTCTGTGCAGTCACTGCATCCCAATAGTCATGCATGGGTTGCTTGCATGCAGTCCTTGGTGGCTGAGGCCACATAAACAAGGTGCTCATTCACTGAATAAGGACCCTTTCACATTCCAATAAGGTCCGCCTGTCAGTTTTTCAGGCAGACGTGATTGGAAGGTCCATGGACAGCGAAGTCTGTTTACATCCAGCCACCTATAGAGCTCAGCAGGGTCTGCCCGTGTCCGCTCTGCACAAAATGAATGGGCACGGATATGACATCCATCCCGCTCAGCTTTGATCAGAAGGGGATCTTCTCATTGATCCCCTGCTGACTGAAGTGGACTTCGCTCCATGTGAAAGTGCTCTAAGGGTCCCATCTGAATGAGACCATAAGCAGTCCCAAAATATCTCAGGGACCTGAGCAAGAATACCTAGCCACTTAGCATATGTACTTCCATGAGACAGTTTCTCACTTTTAATATATTAGGAAATGTAACAGAAATTTCCTTTAACAGGAATGTAATGTAGTTACATATTATTTTTATTTATAAGACTTCATTCCCACAGGCGCTGAGGTCCGTATACTGTAAATGGGCTATTTTTTTTCCACGGGTCTAGACTCCAGGAGCTGCATGCAGGCAGCCCATTAAAATCTATGAAGATGCAGCTGCTGCATAGACACAGTTACTAGTTTTAATGTGACAGGTGTGTGGGTGCAGGTGATCAGCCTCGAATGCAGGCAGTGTGCATTTAGAGCAGTCCACCTGTACCCACCCGCCGGTCACATTAGGACCAGCGACTGTGTCTGCAGACTAGCCACTGCCCTAATAGAATTAAATTGGCTGCTTGCATGCAGCACTTTAACCACTTACTGACCGCGCACTATATGTTTACTGCTACAGTGCGGGCCGGCTGCGCAGAAAAAAATCACGTACATACATGTGATTCTGCTTTTACGGGTAGGGGACGCGCATGCCCGCTGCCCAGGCTGTGCTGTAATTCATCACAGCACATGCCAATAACGGAGTCCCGGCTAATGATTTACCTCTGGCACCCAGCGATTGGCTCTGATCTTCCCCAAACACAGCTCTGTGAGTGTAAACAATGCAGAGCTGTGTCCAGTGACAGGAGATGTCGTTGTTTTTTCATTCCCTGCAAAGTGGAGAATGAAAACAACTAGATCCCTGGTAAAAGCAACACACAGTACACACATAAACACTGGTTAGGCACACATTTAACGCCCTAGATGGTAACCCCTTCCTGCCCAGTTTCATTAGACCAGTGACAATGCATATTATTAGCACTAATAACTGTAATGCCCTGTACACACGATAGGATTTTCCGATGGAAAATGTGTGATAGGACCTTGTTGTCGGAAATTCCGACCGTGTGTGGGCTCCACATTTTCCATAGGAATTTCCGACACACAAAGTTTGAGAGCTTGCTATAAAATTTTCCGACAACAAAATCCGTTGTCGGAAATTCCGATCGTGTGTACACAAATCCAACGGACAAAGTGCCACGCATGCTCAGAATAAATTAAGAGACGAAAGTTATTGGCTACTGCCCCGTTTATAGTCCCGACGTACGTGTTTTACATCACCGCGTTCAGAACGATCGGATTTTCTGACAACTTTGTGTGACCGTGTGTATGCAAGACAAGTTTGAGCCAACATCAGTCGGAAAAAATCCATGGATTTTGTTGTCGGAATGTCCGATCAATGTCCGACCGTGTGTACAGGGCATATCAATGTCACTGATGATATCGGTGGCAGATAGTTCCCCTCAGCGTCAGTTAATGTCAGATTGTCTGTCGCACTATCGCAGTCCTGTTATAAGTCGCTGATCGCAGCCATTACCAGTGTAAAATAAATAAATAAAAATTCCAATATATATCCCAAACTTTGTAGACTCTATAACTTTTAGGCAAACCAATCAATATACACTTATTGGGATTTTTTTAAATGAAGACATGTAGCAGAATTCATTCTGACCAAACTGTAAGAGATTTGATTTTTTAACAATTTTTACAGGATATATTTTATAGCAGAAAGCAAAACTTTTTTTTTTTAATTGTCTTTTTTTTTGTTTATATAATAAAAAAGAAAAAACCCAGTGGTGATCAAATGCCACCAAAAGAAATATCTATTTGTGCATTGTATGACTGCACAATAGTCAGTTAAAATAGCGCAGTGCCAAATTGTAAAATATGGCCTGGTCATGAAGGGGGTACAACCTTCCGGAGCTCAAGTAGCTGCAAAAAAACACACTGCAAAAATGTTCCTGTAGAGAGCGGAATCTGCTCACTGTTATAAATACACCACTTGGTAATCCAAATTTTTCAGTTAATAGCACTAGTGTTGCCAACCTCCCGCAGCTTTTTTTACTGACAAAACATGGGAAATTACTGACGGAGCACATTTTTTACTGGCAACCTGAAAAATTAAAGAACTCCTATTAAAAACAGACAATGGATATGCAAACACAATATGGAAACACAGACAATACCCATATTAGGTAATTTGCCTGATTTACACTTAAAAAGTCAACACAGTATGATAAATTATCACCCCCTGATATTTACAGACAGTTGTAAATATCACAGATTTTTACAAACTGTCTGTAAATTTACTGACGGTTGGCAACCCTGAATAGCACTGTTATTTTTATGGTTATATCCTGCTAATAAAACTGCTGGTGTTATACCTCTTACATGGAAATGCATTATTCAGATTGTGTTTTGGTCACTGGTCACTCATCTAAAAAAAAAATTTTTCCTGCACCTTGGGCATAAAATATCATAAAACAAAATTAAAACCATACAACTGTGTAACTTTCCCTGTAGTTACTTATCCTTGAAGCAGAACTAAAGGCAAAACTTTCATTTTGGATAGAGTAAGGGAGGGTTATAACCATACCTCCCAAAGTTTTTAAGATAGGAACGAGGATCACCTATTAGCAAAAGTAATCAGGCATAGGCTTAGGCATGCCGTCATCATACTGCAGCAGGTCGGCACGATCCCGTGAACCGTCGTAGCTGTACGTTGGCTCCTTTGAGCGGGACAGCAGGGGCGCGCACGCACCCAATGCACTGCAGGGGTGCCGATAATCGTGACCGGCGGTCGCGATGACGGACGGACACGCGCGACTGCAGGAACGAGAGGCAGAACAGAACAGGGACACAAATCCCTGTTCTGTGAGGAGAGGAGTTGTAGATCGTGAGTTCCTAATAGCTAGGAACAACGATCTGTCATCTCCTATAGTCAGTCCCCTCACCCTACAGTTAGAACACACATAGTGAACACAGTAAGGCCCCTTTCACACGAGGCGGACTCCGTTGCTACGGAGCCTGCCTCGGTCTGCCGACTCAGCGGGAGATCTGTCCGTTGATCTCCGCTGAGCCGGCGGATGACAGGTCCCTCTCTGCTCACTGAGCGGGGAGGGGCTTGTCAGGCCCCACTGCTGCCTATGGAGGGATCGGATGAAAACGGACAGCATGTCCATTTTCATCCGATCTCACCCGATCAGATCCGCCAGCGACTGACCTGGACGTAGGGCCATCCGTCTGCTTTTAGCGGATCGGACGGGGTCGGATGTCAGCGGACATGTCTCCGCTGACATCCGACGCTCCATAGACTTGGAGCGCCCATTCAGGTCCGCCGTCAAAACTGACAGGCGGACCTAAAGGGTCCGATCGCGTGAAAGGGGCCTAACCCTAGTGTTAACCTCTTCCCTGCCAGTGACATTTATACAGTAAACCGTGCATTTTTATAGCACTGATCACTGTATAATTGTCAATCGTCCCAAAAATGTGTCAAAAGTGTCCGATGTGTCCGCCACAATGTCGCAGTCCCGATAAAAATCGCAGATCGCTGCCATTACTAGTAAAATAAATAATAATAATAATAAAAATGCCATAAATCTATCCCCTATTTTGAAGACGCTATAATTTTTGTGCAAACCAATCAATATACGCTTATTGCGATTTTTGTTACCAAAAATATGTAGAAGAATACATATCAGGCTAAACTGAGAAAAAAAATTAGCTTTTTTAAAAAAAAATGGGGATATTTATTATAGCAAAAAGTACAAAATATTGTGTTTTTTTCAAAATTGTTGCTTTTTTTGTTTATAGCGCAAAAAATAAAAACCGCAGAGATGATAAAATACTACCAAAAGAAAGATCTATTTGTGGGAAAAAAAGGACGTCAATTTTGTTTCGGTACAACGTCACACGACCGTGTAATTGTCAGTAAAAGAGACGCAGTGCTGTATCGCAAAAAATGGCCTGGTTGTTGAGCAGCC
Source organism: Aquarana catesbeiana (assembly GCF_042186555.1). Taxonomy (NCBI): domain Eukaryota; kingdom Metazoa; phylum Chordata; class Amphibia; order Anura; family Ranidae; genus Aquarana; species Aquarana catesbeiana. The sequence goes on along the minus strand of NC_133329.1, from coordinate 328,769,928 downwards.
ACATCTTCCAGGGCTGAAGTAGTTTTAAAGGAGAACCATACAAAAAATGATTAGTTAAATCCATAAGTGCTTTTTTAATACCACTACTATTCCTTTATATTGGCTTTAGAAATTTACAAATGCAGCAATTTAGAAATTGCATGAAAGGATTAGCACTGGGTGGGAAACACTTTTTGAAAGATAAAAAGTAGTATAGTTAAAAAAACTATATAGATCAGACCACAATGAGGGACAATTGAGGAGGAAAGAGGGCCTTTGTTCCAAATCAGGGACAGTCCCTCAAAATCAGGGACAGTTGGGAGGATGTTATAACCCCCCCTTTTTTTTTTTGCCATCTGTGTTCCATTGGGGAGGTTTCCCTTTATTTCTTGTCCCACAGCCAAACAGAAAGTAAAAGGAAATCCCTCCAAAGTGTGGGATCCCCTCTTTGTCACCAGAATTAGTGTCCCCATTGGAACATGCAACCTTTATTCCAGTTCTGGTAACAACCCAAAATGTGGGATTCTCTTTTACTCTCTGTGAAAATGATAAACAGGAAAAATAGAGAGGGCGAGTCTCCCTAAATTCCTCTCCAATCTATCCAAGTTTTGTCTATAGTTATACCTTCAGGAGAATAAACATATAACTACAGAGGAATAAAATACACCACTTTGTCTATAAGAAAGGTGAAATCTTTATGGTGGAGTTTTGTAAGTCATATCCTATTATAACATTGTCCCATCAGCAAGTTCCTCCCCTATCGAGTAATAAATCAACTCTTGCCTGTCTTGAGATCTCCCACGGTTTGGTTGCAGCTCCAAGGTCACATGCTGTCATTAGCATTGATCTGAAAAAGAGAAGTGGATCAAAGCAAACATACTGCAAACATACTAAGCGAGTGTCCTTCACCCACTGCGCTGTTATATATCATTATATCAGTATGGTGTCTGCCAAACCTGTGCCTACAGTCCATGGTGTTCCCGAGAATTCCGATGTGTAAAAATAATGCCCATTTATAATAATAAAATTGATGAATGATGTTTTGCTTTATACAGATGTTCACTAACTCTCTTAAATCTACATTGACATTTTATTTATTTCTCCCCAGGTCAATATGTAATTATGAATATAAATAAATGTGTTCTGCTGGGATTTTAGCAGTTTAATTAAAGGGCAGGTTCAGCTTCAAACAAAACTCTGGCACCCCTAGCCTTTGGATCAGTCGGTTCTAATCTCTCTACTACTGCTCATTCTACACACAGCGCAGCACATCTGCCGGCTCCGGACAGGATCATGGCTGATCACTTGGAACATTAATTAAGGTGAAGCCTGGTATCACTTTCTCTATGGCTGTCATGTAAGGCAGTGGTCATCAACCCTGTCCTCAGGGCCCACTAACAGGCCAGGTTTGCAAGATAACTGAAATACATCACAGGTGATATGATTTGCTGCTCAGTGATTGCAGTATTCTAGTCTGCATCTCCCCAAGGTAATACATAAAACCTGGCCTGTTAGTGGGCCCTGAGGACAGGGTTGATGATCACTGCTGTAAGGGATAGAGACCATGCTTTGGAAAAAACGACTGTGTCTCCTATGCAGGGAGGCGAATGTTTGTTTAGAAGTGCACCCTGTGTTGTAAACATGTGATGGGGTCTCAAAGTAAAATCACGTGAGAGGGAAATAATAAAAGAAAAAAAAAAAAGCAGTATTGAGGTGAACACAGCTTTGACCTATTAATGTAGAATTCCAGATTAAGGTCCCTTTCACACAGGCGCCTCCGTTAAGTGGAATCCGCTTGCTCAGCGGGGGATCTCTCTCAAGTCCGTGTCTGCTCTGCTATGCAGAATGGACACAGTCCCACTCTCTTCTATAGGGCAATCGGGTGGAAACGGACCGCCTGTCCATTTCCTTTTAATGCCATTCGATCTGCCAGATGGATGGGGAATAGGACCACCATCCGTCTGTTTTTGGCGGACAGGATCGTATGGCGGCAGGTATCAGTGGATATGTGTCTGCTGACATACGCCGCTTCATAGAAGAGATGGGAGGGTCCGACCAGGTCTGTCTGAAAAACTGACAGATGCACCTGATCGGACAGCCTGTGTGAAAGGGGCTTAACCCGAACTAGCCTTTTAAATGCCCCATGCACATTTAACACCTATGCCAACTAAAATGTGTAAAAAAGATGTATATGCTTACCTTTTTAAAGCTCTCTCTGGCTTGGTCATCTGATCCCCTGTGTCAGCCAGTGGTGGCTGCAGGGGGGAGAACAGAGTGCTCCAACAATGGCTGGTAAAGCCTGGAGCAGTGACATCGCCCATAGGCTCCCATGGCCTATCTGATGAAAACAGGTAAGTATGTATATGCATCTTTTTTGCACAAGATAGTCAGCATAGGTATTAGGAGAAGGGAGGGGACATTTTTAAGGTTAGTTAGGTTTTAGCTGGAATTCTACTTTTAAGCAGAGCTCCACCCAAAAGGGGAAGCTCCACTTATTTGTCAAATTTGGCATCTTTCCGGGGGCAGGAGGGAGCAGGTACCTGGTTTTGACAGGTACCCACTCCCACTTCCAGTGGCCAACTCATCTGGAACTTCGCCCCCCCTTCTCCTTCCCCCACCGCCGGGCCATTCACAAAGCGCAGCGCGCTTCGCACATGCGCAGTAGGGGACCCGCTGTGAAACCTCAAGGCCTGGAGCTCAGCTTTAACTAACACTGACCAGGTGACAGGTGGGGTGGCACAGTGGTGTAGTGGGTAGCACTTTCACCTAGCAGTAAGAATGGTCGCTGGTTCGAATCCCAACCATGACACTACCTGCCTGGAGTTTGCATGTTCTCCCTGTGCCTGTGTGGGTTTCCTCCCACACTCCAAAGACATGCTGGTAGGTTAATTGGATCCTCTCTAAATTGTCCCTAGTATGTATGAATGTGAGTTAGGGACCTTAGGTTGTAAGCTCCTTGAGGGTAGAGACTGATGTGGATGTACAATGTATATGTAAAGCGCTGCGTAAATTGACAGCGCTATACAAGTAACTGAAATGATTAAAATAAAAAAATATATAAGGTTAGGGTATTTACGCTGTTCATTTTTACTTTTTTTTTATTTTGACTATCCTTTTGGATATTTGTACAATGGCTACAAGGGCGACAGCACAGGAAATTGTACTGTACACATTTATGTGTAAAAAACTGAAGTTTTTGATATATATATATATATATATATATATATATATATATATATATATACACAGTGGGGACAGAAAGTATTCAGACCCACTTACATTTTTCACTCTTTGTTATATTGCAGCCATTTGCTGAAATCATTTAAGTTAATTTTTTTCCTCATTAATGTACACACAGCACCCCATATTGACAGAAAAACACAGAATTATTGATATTTTTGCAGATTTATTAAAAAAGAAAAACTGAAGTATCACATGGTCCTAAGTATTCAGACCCTTTGCTCAGTATTTAGTAGAAGCACCCTTTTGATCTAATACAGCCATGAGTCTTTTTGGGAAAGATGCAAAAAGTTTTTCACACCTGGATTTGGGGATCCTCTGCCATTCCTCCTTGCAGATCCTCTCCAGTTCTATCTGGTTGTATGGTAAACTTTGGTGGACAGCCATTTTTAGGTCTCTCCAGAGATGCTCAATTGGGTTTAAGTCAGGGCTCTGGCTGGGCCATTCAAGAACAGTCACAGAGTTGTTGTGAAGCCACTCCTTCCTTATTTTAGCTGTGTGCTTAGGGTCATTGTCTTGTTGGAAGGTAAACCTTAGGCCCAGTCTGAGGTCCTGAGCACTCTGGAGAAGGTTTTCGTCCAGGATATCCCTGTACTTGGCCGCATTCATCTTTCCCTCGATTGCAACCAGTCGTCCTGTCCCTGCAGCTGAAAAACACCCCCACAGCATGATGCTGCCACCACCATGCTTCACTGTTGGGACTGTATTGGACAGGTGATGAGCAGTGCCTGGTTTTCTCCACACATACCACTTAGAATTAAGGCCAAAAAGATCTATCTTGGTCTCATCAGACCAGAGAATTTTATTTCTCACCATCTTGGAGTCCTTCAGATGTTTTTTTAGCAAACTCCATGCAGGCTTTCATGTGTCTTGCACTGAGGAGAGGCTTCTGTCGGGTCACTCTGCCATAAAGCCCCGACTGGTGGAGGGCTGCAGTGATGGTTGACTTTCTACAACTTTCTCCCATCTCCCGACTGCATCTCTGGAGCTCAGCCACAGCGATCTTTGGGTTCTTCTTTACCTCTCTCACCAAGGCTCTTCTCCCCCGATATCTCAGTTTGGGCAGACAGCCAGCTCTAGGAAGGGTTCTGGTCATTCCAAACGTCTTCCATTTAAGGATTATGGAGGCCACTGTGCTCTTAGGAACCTTAAGTGCAGCAGAATTTTTTTTGTAACCTTGGCCAGATCTGTGCCTTGCCACAATTCTGTCTCTGAGCTCTTCAGGCAGTTCCTTTGACCTCATGATTCTCATTTGCTCTGACATGCACTGTGAGCTGTAAGGTCTTCTATAGACAAGTGCGTGGCTTTCCTAATCAAGTTCAATCAGTATAATCAAACACAGCTGGACTCAAATGAAGGCGTAGAACCATCTCAAGGATGATCAGAAGTAATGGACAGCACCTGAGTTAAATATATTAGTGTCACAGCAAAGGGTCTGAATACTTAGAATCATGTGATATTTAAGTTTTTCTTTTTTAACAAAAATGTCAACAATTCTGTGTTTTTCTGTCAATATGGGGTGCTGTGTGTACATTAATGAGGGAAAAAAATTTACTTAAATGATTTTAGCAAATGGCTGCAATATAACAAAGAGTGAAAAATTTAAGGGGGTCTGAATACTTTCCGTCCCCACTATATATACACATAAATAATGAGTTTAAACAAAGCAGATCTTCTGGAAGTAAATCCATCACAGCCTAGACAATGCAATCTCAGGATATGATAAAATGCATAGAAAGAAGTATTCTTTGGTAAACCAGTCAAAGCTT